>NW_028261395.1:5441636-5626636 GCF_051295495.1 Thamnophis sirtalis | reverse complement strand
TACAATGGCACTGAAAAAAAGTGATTTATAGTATTTTTTTTTATAGTATTTTATTGGAATTTATAGGCCGCCCTTTTCCCTGAGGGGACTCAGGGCGGCTTACAATCAAAATCAAAAAAAGGGGGCCATTTACAATTGGCTTTTGCGCTTACGGCCATTGCAACATCCCCGCGATCACGTGATCAACCTGTGGGCGTCTGGCAACTGGCATATATTTATAATGGATGCAGCATTCCAGAGTCACATGATCATCGTGTGTGACCTTCCCAGCTGGCTCTTCACTATCAAAGTTAGTAGGAGAAGCTAGAGTCAGTTAATGAACATGTGAGCCCCTTAACTAACTTAAGGGAGCGATTTACTTAACAACCCTGGGTCACAACATCAGGCGCATCTCGCTTAACAACTGCCTTGCTCAGCAACTGAAATTCTGTGCAATTGTGGTTGTAAGTTGAGGACTACTTAGACAAACAGCAGTGCATGAACTTTTGAGCAGGACAAGGATGACTGCAGCAGGGTGTCTAAGCAGAAATGTCCAGAAATACCAGTGTCCCCCTCCCTCTCCCTCTCTCTCTCTCTCTCTCTCTCACACACACACACACACACTGTCTGTCTCTGTCTCGCATGGCACAGAACATATACATATATAATTCTTTATATAAAGCATATAAACATGTACAATTTATAATTTATTAGAAACAATTTCAATCAGAATTATAAATAAAAATAACAAAAACATTAGCATATCATTTGGCCTTTTCCCCACTGTTGTTCATATACCAAGCTAGTCTAATAACTATTATTTTATTCAGTACAACAAGCCTTTTGGTCCAGGAAAAAGATCAACTGTGGGAATACGGGATTTATCAACGACAATAAGGGTAGAAGAGAGTTTTAAAAACCGTTCAAAATGATCAACATATTTTCTGTTTCTAATCTTTTTGAAATATGGCCACAGTAGTAATTCTGCTGCCCAAGAATCAAGCCTGATACCATTTCTTGCTCTGGTTTCATTCAAATAATATCGAAACATAAAATGCAATACTAAAATTTCATGCAGAGGAATTTTTAAAGATTTAATTCTCTGTAATATTTGTACAATACATGCAATATCTTCTGATTTCTAGAGAGAATACATTGGAATTGGAAATTCAAATGGGAATTTCATAGCACTTGTCAGTTCACAAAGCAAAAAATTATCTTGTAGACGGTGGGTATTTATAAAACATCATCCAGCTATGGCCAATTCTCTTAAATGACTAAATCAAATCCACACAAAAAAAATGATTTACACAAAACCAAGAGAAAACTTGCAGGCGTGGGTTTCAGGCGGTTCGGGGCGGTCCCCGCGAACCGGTTGGTTGGCGAACCCGGAAGTAAGTAACTTCCGGGAACGGCGAAGGGCCCACCCGCCCGCCCGCGTTTTCTTACCCGGTTTTGACTAGTTCTGCGCTTCCACGCATGCGCAGGACGCATACAGCGCCTGCGCGATCCTCCAGGAGCAGCTGGATCATCGCACAGATGCTAGTACGCCTGCGTGCACTGCGCGCGTGCACGAGGACGCCGCCGGCCCCGTTCCAACCGAACCGGTTGGAACGGGGCGAGAAACCCACCCCTGATACTTACATACCAATAAAGGAGAATAATAGTAGCTCAAGGTTGAAATGAGGGGTCCTTGGTGCACTCTAAGCTTGGCTGTTTTCTTGCAGATAGAAACTAGGTATAATATGCTAGTAAGAGGTGACTCCTTACTAGTACGCATGATGTTGCGTAATTGAGTATTGAAACGTCTGCAAGAAAACAATCAAGCTCACAAGAGTTTCAACATATTATTCAAGAAGACTAATCCGGATAGAGAGTTGCTCAGCAGAGCAATAACTACTTATGTGCCCACTCTCCTCTTTCTTCAATTCCAGTAGTTTCCTACAGATTTCCAATCAGCCGGTGTAAAAACGAGGAAAGACTTTAAAACGCACAATCTACTATCCCATGGCAACCCTTCCTTATAACTGCTGCCGTTGCAAGAATACCAAGTTGGTTACCAGCATGTGCTAATATGCTCAATCTCGCACCCACGGCCATACGTTATTTGCAATGAGAATGATACTCATCAAAACTAATCCTGTCACTGAATTCATAATGAAGAAATGAACTTTCTAGAAAGAGCATGTGACAATATGTCTATCATGATTTTCAGTACATAAATGTGTTTGAATTGAATTGAATTGAATTTTATTATTTGTATGCCGCCCTTCTCCGGGAGGGACTCAAGGCGGCGAACAACTCAAAAGGGGAAAAGGGGAACATAGAACAGAATACAAGTAATTAAAATAACCAAGAATCACACAACCATACAAGTCGAGAGGGGAGGGGAACTCATCAACCCCAGGCCTGCTGGCAAAGCCAGGTTTTGACGGCTTTTCGGAAGGCCTGGAGAGAGGTGAGGGTCCGAATCCCTGCGGGGAGTTCATTCCAGAGGGGCGGAGCTGCCACAGAGAAGGCCCTCCCCCGGGTAATAGCCAGGTGGCATTGGCTGGTAGATGGCACCCGGAGGAGGCCAACCCTGTGTGATCTAATGAATTTCCAACCAAATTGGATTTCTAGTTAAATAGAAGTAAGGAGCTCAAACTCACAGTTAGTGATGGAGGATTTTTCTCCTCTTCCTACTCTGTACCATAAAACAACACAGAGAAGAGTGTGATACTTCTGAATGCTATAAAGCAGGGGGTGTCAAACTTGCAGTCCATGGGACAGTAGCATCACACGCTGTCCATGCCCGGTTTAGCGAGGGGGGAAAGTCACGATATGGCACATGATTTAATTTAATTTAATTTATTAGATTTATAGGCCGCCCAATCCCGGAGGACTCCGGGCAGCTTACACAGAACAAGAAAGAAAACAAACAAAAATTTTTAAAAAAAATTCTCCAACACGCATACGTTGATTGGGGCTGGACCCTACATAGTAAGGTCAACAGCCCCAGGCCTGCCGGAACAGCCAGGTCTTAACAGCTTTTCTGAAGGCCATGAGGGTGGGTGAGGTCCGGACAGGGGTTGGTTCGGTTGGAACGGGGCCGGCGGCATCTTCGTGCACCCGCGCAGTTCACGCATGCGTCTTAGCACCTGCGTGATGCTCCAGCTGCTCGCGGAGACTCGCGCAGTCGCTGTATGTGCCATCCAGCTGCTCGCGGAGAATCGCGCAGGCGCTGTATGTGCCATGCGCCTGCATGGAAGAGCAGAAGCCTTCAAAGACCGGTAAGGAGCGCGGGCGGGCGGGTGGGCCCCTTCGCCGTTCCCGGAAGTTACTTACTTCCGGGTTTGCCAACAAACCGGTTCGTGGGGACCGCCGCAAACCGGTTGAAACCCACCCCTGGGTCCAGACCTCTGGGGGTAGCTGATTTCACAGGGTCAGAGCAGCCACAGAGAAGGCTCTCCTCCGAGGCCCCGCCAGCCGACACTGTCCAGCTGACGGCGTCCTAAGGAGGCCCACCCTGTGGGATCTTATCGGCCGTTGGGATGATGACAGTGATGATACAAGTTTGACATCCCTGCTATAAAGTGTATTAACTTAAAGGCAAATTCCACTAAGACACGTTTAAAGTTAAACATATTACGTATTTATTCTTTCAACAGCTATTTTAAAAATGATTAAAAGCCCTTCGTGATTGAAGGGCAATTGTTGAGAAAATGAAGTTAATGCATGATGTTTAGTCAGGTTATTATTTGAAGAAATAACCAGAAATCAGATTCCTTGAGTATGATTAAATTCATGTGTTTACCATTCCTGTTAAAGGGATATGACACCATGAAAACAGAAACATTAATTTTCTTCCTAAAGCGTTAGGTTGCCAAAATATTGTAATAAAAATTCGATATCCCTGGAAAAGTGAGCAAAGATAAGAAGAGAATATGGGAGTAATATAAGCTGGCAAAGAATATATTTTTCAAGTAATTTAGCAAAAAATTCCTTAGCCCCCAAACAAAAGAGAAAGAATTCTTTACACATTCAGTTATAATTCAATGTTCTTCATGTTTCATAGAATCATTGATAATGTGTTTATGTTGGAAGTTGTGGTTGCAGATAACCTCTATGCTTCCACCGAAAGTGGTTGGGAAACAACTGAATTATGCCGTTGCCATGTTCCTATCACATTTTACATGTCACCATGGATCACAATTCTGAAGATAACAGATCATGTACTGATATAGATGATGAGAATTTTAAGCTTTGGAGGATACAGAGTTATGTGTTTCTAGTAAAGTAAATGTAAACGTTCCCCTCGCACGTATGTGCTAGTCGTTCCCGACTCTAGGGGATGGTGCTCATCTCCGTTTCAAAACCGAAGAGCCAGCACTACCCGAAGAAGTCTCCGTGGTCATGTGGCCGGCATGACTAAACACTGAAGGCACACGGAATGCTGTTACCTTCCCACCAAGGTGGTTCCTATTTTTCTACTTGCATTTTATACATGCTTTGAAAACTGCTAGGTTGGCAGAAGCTGGGACAAGTAACGGGAGCTCGCCCCATTACGTGACGCTAGGGATTGGAACCGTCAAACTGCCGAACTTTCTGATCGACAAGCTCAGCGTCTTAGCCACTGAGCCACCGCATCCCTGTATTTCTGGTATTCAAGCTCAATTCGGTTTCTTCGGTAGCTCAAACGGGGACAACAGTTGGTGAACTTTGGCGTGTCACCTTTCACATGTACGTCATAGAAGAGCCGAGGTGGCGCAGTGGTTAAATGCAGCACTGCAGTTCAGCAGTTTGGCTGTTCAAATCCCACCAGGCTCAAGGTTGACTCAGCCTTCCATCCTTCCGAGGTGGGTAAAATGAGGACCCAGATTGTTGTTGGGGGCAATATGCTGACTCTGTAAACCGCTTAGAGAGGGCTGAAAGCCCTATGAAGCAGTATATAAGCCTAACTATTGCTATTGCTAATTGCATAGGTTTGCCATCAATGCACTGTAGCCTGAGGAAAATTCTGTGAGATGAACTTTTGCTCTAATGTGCCTGAAACAAGAGAACCACAACACATACGGTCGTCTCTCTCACTATGCAAATTTCTACAACACAAAACCCGCTGTTTCCTTTCTTCCTGGCATGGGTTAGTTCTTGAGAGCAATTTCTTAAAAAGGGAGAGAAGAGGAACCCTGAAATTAAAAGAAGCTTTGAAAGTTAAGATTTACTGCATGCATACCTTTCGGTGTTGCAAGTATAAAGACTTATATAGCTCCTATCCCTGGTCTTGTTCTAAGAAGAGAAAATCACTGATCCACAGTAGTGATCAAGAAATACAGTCCACAGGGGAGCAAACGTGTTTCTGTTTTATGTTTATAACTAATGTAGAAGGATAAGACAGTCTGAAATCTATCTTTTCAGATATGCTAAAACAGCCTACATACAACTTTGGGGAAAAGAGCTAGTAGTGATTACACTTGTGAAAAAGACAATTAAATTCTTTATATAGCAATTACTCCTGGGGCACAGATGGGGTTTGCTTGGTTTATCACATGGCTTTTATTTTAAGTGACTCTGCAGCTAATTTCTGAGTAAACAAAACTCATTTAGTAGAGTCTGAATGCTGAGAAAGATTAACTCATGCTGATATCCTTCTTTTCACTCAAAAAGAACAGATAAGGCAGTTGTTCTCAATCTTCCTAATGCCACGACCCTCTAATACAGTTTAAAGGGTAATTTGGTAATTTTGCTACTGTTATGAATCGTAATGTAAATATCTGATATGCAGAATGTATTTTTATTGTTATGAATTGAACATAAATAAAGCATAGTGATTAATCACAAAAACAATATGTAATTTATATATTGTGAAATATTTATTTCTAATTACAAATAAATGAAATTTTGTCTTGAAGCCTGGTGTAGCACTCAAAAGATCCGTTTCCCACAGAAAACACCGGGAACCACAAAACCTGGGTGGGTGTGGCCAACTCAACATCACTCCCACCCAGTCACATGACATCCTCCCCCCCCCCCCCAGACATGCCTACCCAGGTTTCATTGCTCAGTGTTTTCTGTGGGAATAGGGCAGTGGCGGGTTTCAAAAAAATTTGGAACCTCTTCTGTAGGTGTGGCCTGTTTTGTGGGAGAGGCTTGCCGGCCATGTGACCAGGTGGGAGTGGCTTGGCAGTCATGTGACCAGGTGGGAGTGGCCAAGACGATGTCACTGAATTCTTTGCCGCAATGGATGATCTACAAAAAGATATAAAAAGGGAAATTTATTATTTTATGTACTTGCTACTAAAATAAGATTAAAATAAGTACACAAAACAATAAAAGAGCTACTTACAGAAGGAAGATGACTGTCCTTGCCGGTCTTCAATATCACTGACTCCAATGAATGGCCTGCACAAAGAGATACAGAAAGGAAGACTTTTAATTGCTTGCACTACTATATTAAGGATGAAACCAGCACACAAAGCAATAAAACAGCTACTTACATAGGAAAGACGACTGTCCTAGCGGTCATACTCTGTTGCCTCTTCATCCTGTTAAATAATACTAACTGCAAAAGAAATAAAACAATATTGGACTCGATTGTGGTTGTAAGCTGAGGACTACACTACAGGTAACAGAAGGGACCTCAGTTTTCACCCAACAATGTACAGCCTTTTCAGGAAGGATGTCCCCCAACAAACAGGAAAGATATAGTTTTTCATCTAAGAAGTTAGATCAAGAATGAACATCATAGGTAGATTCACAGAGCAATACAGATTTCTTTTTCTGAAATGTATTCCTCAGTTCAAAAAACAGGAATATATGAATTAGGTTCAGTTCTTAGGATAGACCAAGTAGCTATTCAAGAGTTAGTGGTGTCATGGTTAGAAGCAATGGTAAAGCAAAATATGGATTTAAAACCAGTAAAATTTGGTTGGGCATTTCAAAGGGAATACAATACATATTTAATTTTACAGATGTTAACAGTTGCTGGAATTGTGTTTGCACAACAGTGGAAAAACAAAGTTATGAAGATGAATAAATATTAGAGTGTGCAGGAATGAATAAATTGACAATTAAAATCAAGAAGGCTTCAAATGCTTTTTCACGTGAGATTTGTTTTATCAATTGCTAACTAACAGAAACAGAAATTAGAAATCTAAACGAAAGAAAACACCAATTATGTAAGGAAAGGTCTCTAAAATGTATAAGGTAATATTATTAGTACTTGATCATTATTAATTTGTAGATAACTGTGGGACATTACGCAACCACACACACAAACTATGACAGTGCCAGTGTTATTTTTTGGTGTTTTCCTAGCCTGGCAGGCTACTTCAGCTGACTGCAGTTCTGTAGTTCGGCGGTTCACATCTCACCGGCTCAGGGTTGACTCAGCCTTACCATCCTTCCGAGGTGGGTAAAATGAGGAGCCGGATTGTTGTTGGGGGCGATATGCTGATTCTGTAAACCGCTTAGAGAGGGCTGAAAGCCCTATGAAGCGGTAGATAAGTCTAACTGCTATTGCTATTGCTAAGTGCTGCGAGATCACACAGACTAACAATAAACAACAACATGACAAAGTAGCAACAACGGTGCATTGGAAGATCTGTTAAGAAATGCCACCTGGCTGCAGAGTGGGACAGATGGGACCATAAAATAGACAAAGTAATGGAAAATGAAGAAGCTAAAGTGCCCTGGGGCTTTAGAATTTATTTATTTATTTATTAATTTATTTGTCTTGTATGCCGCCCACTCCCGGTGGACTCCGGGTGGCTCACAAAAGACAAGGGAAAGGGGGGGAACGAGACAAAGACAACATATTAAAAACAAAACCAACATTCACAATTTCCGTGGAGGTAGATGCTTCTCAGCTCCCCCCAGCCTGCTGGAACAGCCAGGACTTGGTGGCTTTGCGGAAGGCCTGGAGGGTAGTAAGGGTCCGGATCTCAACAGGGAGATCGTTCCAGAGGGCCGGAGCTGCGACAGAGAAGGCTCTCCCCCGGGGAGTCGCCAGCCGACATTGGCTGGCAGATGGAATCCGGAGGAGACCTAACCTGTGCGATCTAATTGGTCTGAGAGAGGTAATCGGCAGGAGGCGGTCTCTCAGGTACCCAGGTCATTTAAACTGTCAAACATCTGCCACGTAACACCCCCGACTTAACAAGTGTCAATAAGGCAAAAAGAATCTGGATACTGGATGTAGCAGAACCTGGAGACAGCAGAGGAGAAGAGAAAGAGTTGAAGACGGTAACGAAGTACTAAGACCTGCAAAGAGGAATAGAATGACTGTGGCAAAAGCAAGCAAAGATAATATCAATAGTAATAAGGCACCTGGGGTCTAATCCCAAAACATCTGGATCACCCTCAGCGCTGACAAAATCACCATTAATCCCTTGCAAAGAGCTGCTTTACTCGGAACAGCTTATATCCTGCAATTATATATTCTTAATACCATCAAACAACAGGATCTGCCTATCCCAGGTCCTGCTCAGCAAATTGATTTTAAAAAAGCCAAACCCAATGCAAACATCTGGCTGACAGCATAACAAACCATATGAAAGATGGAAAAAAAATAATTAAATAAAGCAGGTACATATTTAAACATTGAACAGTAAAATATATGGGGGGGGAAACTTCAACCAGCCAAACAAAAGGAAAAATCTAACTATGAAAGGTGACTAAATCTACCGAACTTTGAATAAACAGAATTCTATTATTTAGTTTTATTTATTTATCAAATTTATACTGTCCCCCATCTTATCAGAAGTGACTCTGGGGCAACGCACAACAATCAAATGACATAATATTACATTACAAAAAGATGACAGTCATTATTAAAATTAAAGTAGTATTACAAAGTATACAAATCACAAATGGAGAGAGTAACTAACTATATTAGCTATAAAGGGGGGGGGGAGCACATTCAAATGTCACTGGTGCCCTGGGATCCCCCAAGCCTGCTGGCGTAACCAGATCTTGAGGGCGGCTGAACAAAAGCCAGGGGAGGAGAAATTACAAAAAGTAAGACAAAACAATCAGACAATACGAACAATTTAAAAGCACAACAGACACAGCAAATTCGAGCGTGTGGGGGGGGGGAACTCAACCCCAGGCTTGCTGGGACAGCCAGGTCTTCACGGCCGTCCGGAAGGCCCGAAGGGTGGAGAGGGTCCGAATCTCCACGGGGAGCTCGTTCCAAAGGGCCGGAGCAGCCACAGAGAAGGCCCTCCTCCGAGTAGTCGCCAGCCGACATTGGCCGGCAGATGGAATACGGAGGAGGCCTAATCTGTGGGATCGAATGGGTCTGTGGGAGGTAATCGGCAGAAGGCGGTCTCTCAAGTACCCAGGTCCAATACCATGTAGGGCTTTATAAGGAATAACTAGCACCCTGAAGCGTATCCGGAGACCAATAGGTAGCCAGTGCAGCTCGCGGAGGATAGATGTAACGTGGGTGTACCGGGGTGCACTTATACTTATATACCGCTTCATAGAACTTTCAGCCCTCTCTAAGCGGTTTACAGAGTCAGCATATCGCCCCCAACAATCCGGGTCCTCATTTTACCCACCTCGGAAGGATGGAAGGCTGAGTCAACCCTGAGCCGGTGAGATTTGAACAGCCGAACTGCCAAACTAGCAGTCAGCTGAAGTAGCCTGCAGTGCTGCACTCTAACCACTGCGCCACCTCGGGTCTAAAGTTCCATAAGGCAGCACCAAAAGCACACAAGTTAATTGCTTATTCAAAAGATTGCAAAGAGAATTTCTTTGCACGTTCTGGTGGAGGAAATTACACAAATATGGGAAGCCACCAAAAAGAACATTATCTTTCCTACTTCCCTTTATAATTGCTGCTTTTGCAATCTACAATTTGCTAACTGTACAGATAGTGGTCCTGAGTGGATGGGAAGTTTCCTACATGAAGTTAAATGTTTTCTTTCTTTTTTAAAAAAAATAAACCCCAACTAAGCATCCACACCCAACATATCTGAGATAACTGCTTTTATTTTATCACCAGAGCTACTCCCAGAGGTTGCATTTCTCTTGTTGCTTTCTGTGATTCTTTATTTATGTTGGATGAGTCATTCATTACTGGAAGCAGTGAGGAATGTTTGCCATCAAAATTGACAACATGGATGCTCTGATAATTTAAGCCAGACACCTCCCAACTAAGCACACTGCCATTACACCCCGCTAGTTTCTGTGTGTGTGTGTGTGTGTGTGTGTGTAAATATACATATATTTAAGGGACATGGTGGCTCAATGGCTAAGATGCTAAGCTTGTCAATCAGAAAGGTCAGTAGTTTGGCGTGACCCGTCAAAACCGCGCTCGACTAAGCCGCGTGCGATTAAACCACGTCGCTGACGTCATCAACAGGGCGACAACAGCCAGCGCGGAGAAAGAAGGGTGCTTTAAATAGCGCTTTGAAAGCAAGCCGATTCAACTTAAGGTAAGGGTTAGCTTTAGGGTTAGCTTTAGGGTTAGCTTTAGGGTTAGGTTAAGGGTTAGGGTTAGGTTAAGGGTTAGGGTTAGGTTAAGGGTTAGGTTAAGGGTTAGGATTAGGTTTAGGGTTAGGTTAAAGGTTAGGTTTAGGGTTAGGTTTAGGTTTAGGTTAAGGGTTAGGATTAGGGTTAGGTTTCGGATTAGGTTTAGGGGGGTTAGGTTTAGGGGTTAATTTTAGGTTTAGGGTTTACAGCGTGCTTCTGTCTCCGCGCTATTGTCGCCCTGTTGATGACGTCAGCGCCGCGGTTTAGTCGAGCGCGGTTTTGTGGTGGAACCGCAGTTTGGCGGTTCGAATCCCTAGCACCGCGTAACAGAGTGAGCTCCCATTACTTGTTCTAGCTTCTGCCAACCCAGCAGTTCAAAAGCATGTAAAAATGCAAGTAGAAAAATAGGCTTCACCTTTGGTGGGAAGGTAACAACATTCCGTGAACCTTCGGCATTTAGTCATGCCGGCCACATGACCATGGAGACTTCTTCATACAGCACTGGCTCTTTAGCTTTGAAACGGAGATGAGCACCGTCCCCTAGAGTTGGGAACGACTAGCATGTATGTGCAAGGGGAACCTTTACGTAACTACCTACCTACCAGTGGTGGGTTGCAAATCCCGTTCCAACCAGTAACAGTTGGAACGGGGCTGGCAGCGTCCTCATGGATGCACACAATGCGCACATGTGCGCACATGCGCATGCATTTAAGCACCTCCACAATGCTCCAGCTGCTCCATGGAGTGTCACGCAAATGCTGTATGCGCCATGTGCCTGCGCAGAAGCACAAAAGCCTTTAAACTCCAGTAAGGACCTCGGGCGGGTGAGTGCACCTTCTGGAGCACCGTACCGGAACGGTATCTGGTGCTCCGGGCTGGCTCCGGTTTGCCCGTACCGGGGTGTATCGCCTGCAACCCACCACTGCTACCTACCTATATCCCTCTCCCTCTCCTCCCTCCTCCAAATCATCCCTATGAGAAGGGAAGTTAAGTAGTGGCTGGTCACTTCTAAACTCACCCAACCATGTGACTCAGTGGAGCACACCCTACATTCCCACAATCACAGCAAGCTACATACCACAAGAAAACTATGAAAAAAATGCAAGCAGGAAATCCTGTTTAAAATATGGAAATACTCAATGAAAGGTTATTTGTATATCGAGTTGCAAGTGGAAACACACCAGCCAGAGAGGTGGAAAATGAAGGAAATGTTAGTTTGAGAAACAACGCGTCCTTTCAAATACATAACACAGAGAATACAATAGTCAGGAAACACTCACACACACAAGCACACACATTTTCATGTATCTCCAAAGAAAGAGAACAATAATATGAAGAGATATAATTACATATATTTGAAATTGGTTCCCCAAATTGTAAACATGCCATTATCGTGCCAGTCTGTTGAGGTAGGCCAGGTCAGGAAATAGGCTCTACAAGGACTATTGAAACTCTATTGTTGCAAGGTATAATAACAGACTCTGGAAAGTTTACTGAAGATTTCCTCTGCTGAGAATTAAGGCAGGGCAATCCTAGGTTTCTATCTCACTCACTCCTTTCGTTCAGAGCCAAGTTGGTGTTTATGCAACTTGTCCTTGCATTCTTCCTTTGTAATTATTACTTTACTAGCGTACGTTTGATTTGGCCTTTATTATTATTTTTGCAATCCCCAACAAAAACAGGGATCCTTAAAAAAAATGTGTTTGCATTTTTGGCATGACAAAAAGACATATGTGTTAGATTTCAACGTAATGCGATTTCACATGTATACTGTTTCTCTTTAATTTCACTGTAAAAATAGGACAAGCTGAATATATTGACATATAGTAGAAATACACCAAAGGGAGGAGTAGCGGGATAGAAGAAAGAGGGGTAGAGAGGGCGGGAGAGAGGATGGGAGGGAGGGTGAGAAGGAAGGGAGGGAGTGTACCGGGAGAGAGGAGTGGTAGAGGGGGAGGGGAAGTAGGGTAGAGGGGAATGATGGAGGGAAGATGGAAAGTTGGAGGGGGGCGAAAGAAAGAGGTGTATGGAGGGTTGAAGAGGTATAGTGGGTTTCTATTTTTGGGGGGTATTGTTGACAAGAGGAATTGCTGTGTTTATTGTTTAATGTTGTATGGCCCTGGTTATGCACAGTATATATGTGACTGTATGAAAATGAAAATGGAAAATAAAAACACATTTTACAATTTAAAAAAAAAAGACATTTGTAATTTGGTATAATTAAGCATACATTTCTCACAACAATGCTCTCCTTTATTTTTCACTTCTTTCAATACTGAGCCATGGTACAGGAAGGAGGTGTGGTTAGCAGGAAGATACTTAAAAATAGGACACGGTGGCTCAGGGGCTAAGATGCTGAGCTTGTTGATCAGAAGGTCGGCAGTTCAGCAGTTCGAATCCCTAGCGCCCTGTTAACGGGGTGAGCTCCCATTACTTGTCCCAGCTTCTGCCAACCAGGCAGTTCGAAAGCATGTTTAAAAATGCAAGTAAAAAAATAGGGGCCACTTTGGTAAGAAGGTAACAGTGCTCTGTGCGCCTTTGGCGTTTAGTCATGCCAGCCACATGACCACGGAGATGTCTTTGGACAACGCTGGCTCTTCGGCTTTGAAACGGAGATGAGCACCGCCACCTGGAGTCGGGAACGACTAGTGCATATGTGCAGGGGAACCTTTACCGTACTTACTTAAAAATACTCTTTCCTCCACCACCTTCCACATCACCCTCCTCATTTAGAAAATTCCCCATTTAATGCCCACATTAAAATGTGAATTGAAAGGGTTCCACCACAAAACCGCGGTCAACTAAAGCGCGCTCGACGAAACCGCGTATCTGATGTCATCACAGCGCGACGAAAAAAGCACGGTGAGCAGTAAAGCTAAAATTAACGCGGAAACCTAAACCTAACCCCCTGAAACCTAACCCTAAACCTAACCCTAAACCTAACCCTTAACCTAACCCTAAACCTAACCCTAAACCTAACCCTTAACCTAACGCTAAACCTAACGCTAACCCTTAACCTAACCCTAAACCTAACCCTAACGCTTAACCTAACCCTAACCCTAACCCTAACCCTTAACCTAACCCTAAACCTAACCCTTACCTTAACGTGAATCGGCTTGCTTTAAAAGCGCTATTTAAAGCGCCCTTTTTTCTCCACGGTTGTATTTGTTGCGCTGCTGATGACGTCAGGTACGCGCTTTAATCGGGCGCGCTTTAGTGGACCGCGGTTTTGTCGTGCCACGAATTGAAAGGACCAAAGAGTACAAAACTCACCCGAATTCCAGCAAGTAACCTCTGGATTTTTCAAAACATGATGTTCAATTCAAAAAGGAGAAATTGAAGAGAAGGATCCAAGTGAACGGTGACCGAATTGCTAATTCCAAGCATTGTTTTGGCCAGATCTGTGTTTTTCTTCCATTACTTTCTACATTAGAACACCACTATACTGCTTTCCAAAATCTAGACACAACACTGCATGAGTAACAAATCATTTTATGAGCATTTGAGATTAATATTTTAGCGCAAAGAAATGATTCATTCTCTCCGAACTGCGTACAACTACCAGCGGAAAAGAAATGTAAACACGAGAGCTAATTGTGTGGTAGAATCTTCCTTAGCAACAATCTACTTATCAGAACTAGTAAACAAAACTTAAAAGGATATAAGGACACATAAACACTCACACACAAAGCCCTGTGGTTGTTATCAATATAGCCTAGGACAAAACGTACTGTCGAAACATACCCAATATAATGCGGACTTGACTCAGAAACAAATATATGCTGATTTCCGGGGAAATGACTTTGTTGTCTGTTGCAACAATGCTTTCATAAATCATGTGCTACTTCAAAGACTCATGGTTTTAATGAGAAATTTCATCTAATGCGGCTTTGGGGTTATTTAAAGGTGAGGTTTTTTTGTCTCCGCGTTTAAATCACTTTAAGGATATTCTCTTCTCCTATCACAGGGAAGAATGTGGGGCTCCCTTGTGCCATAAACATACAAGTCTCTCGCTCACGTTTCCAGAAACATTTGAATATAAAAGGAAACACAACACAAAAAAACCTCTCTGTATAAATTTCAACATCTGACAAGTATTATGTTAAATCAATGCTTTTCAAACCTGGGTAAATTATCCCAAATTGGATTATGGTGTTTTTCTTTTGAGTAATGTGAACCCATTACCTAATCGCAAAAGGAGCCGAGGTGGCGCAGTGGTTAGGGTGCAGTACTGCAGGCCACTTTAGCTGACTGTGATCTGCAGTTCAGCGGTTCAAATCTCACCGGCTCAAGGTCGACTCATCCTTCCATCCTTCCGAGGTGGGTGAAATGAGGACCCGGACTGTTGGGGGCAAGTTGCTGACTCAATTTGCTAAAAAAAAAATTTGTAAAACGCTTAGAAGAGGGCTGAAAGCCCTATGAAGCGGTATATAAGTCTAATAAATAAATAGATAGATAGATAGATAGATAGATAGATAGATAGATAGATTAGATAGATTAGATAGATAGATAGATAGATAAGATAGATAAGATAGATAGATAGATAGATAGATAGATAGATAGATAGATAGATAGATAGATAGATAGATAGATAGATAGATAGATAGATAGATAGATAGATAGATAGATAGATAGATAGATAGATAGATAGATAGATTAGATAGATAGATAGATAGATAGATAGATAGATAGATAGATAGATAGATAGATAGATAGATAGATAGATAGATAGATAGATTAGATAGATTAGATGGATGGATGGATGGATGGATGGATGGATGGATGAATGAATGAATGAATGAATGAATAAATAAAAGGAACCTTTACATAAGGTAAGTGGTTAAAAAAAACCTTTCTGATAAACAGCTTAGGTACTGAAGGAAAACGGTGTGAAGCCCTGAATTAAATGCTTCAAGTCGTGCACAAATTTCAAAAAAAATAATGTTACAAATCACCCATTAATTACATATATTGGCAAATAGCTTGACTGAGTAACAAGTCACCCACTAGGCACACCCCATAGCTCAATGTCATTCAGATTGTTATCGCTAGCCGTGACCATAATTTGGTCAGTGAGAATGAGGGAGAAATCACAGTGCGGGCAGAGACACCAAACCCAGAGACGAGACATAAAATTATTGTGTGGCGGAACAACAACCAGTCCTGAAACTTTAATGCTATGTGCTACTCTCAAGTTTCTTTCCTCCTCTGAAGGGATCGTCAAGGTGTGGGTGATTTCAGAGAAAAGTGAGGGAAATGTTTTTAACACATTAGAATCACTTGAAGGCCAGCAGTAGGTTTTTTTTAATAAAAAGAAGTTTAAAAAAAGCTAGAACAGGATGGGAGAGGTTTCTAGGTTTGGCACGAGATGCTGTTGGAAAAAGAAGTTTGTTTATTTATTTAGCGCATGGCAAATTCATGGACTTATAGTGGTTGAGATGTTAATGTCCAGGGTGGGTGGATTCAGAGTGTGATGGAGCCGGCTGTCGAAAGACTGAGAGGGCTTTCTTGCTGGTAGTTGAGTGGAGAGCCAGTTCTACAAAGATGAATGACTTCCAACTGTCATTTAACTGCCAATTCTTCAATGTAGTCTGGTTCCTGATGGTTGCTAGTCGTTTGGTGCACACTACTGTGCTATCCAGGGTGCACCTCGAGGAGGCAAACTAGCCTCCTAATCTCACAGGATGTGGAACAGGAAGAGACTGGATGAGTTAGGAACCAGATCATTCACAGCCAAGAAATAATCAGGAAGGTACTGGAGGATCCTGAAGTCAGAAGAGGAATCCGTAAAGATGTGGTAGCAGTGGTGGGTTTCAAAAATTTTTTGGAACCTATCCTGTGGGTGTGGCCTCCTTTGTGGGAGTGGCTTGCTGGCCATGTGACCTGGTGGGAGTGGCTTGCCGGCCATGTGTTTTCTCTCTCTCTCTCTCTCTCTTTCCTTCCTTTTGACTGTCCCTCTTTCATCTCTCTCTCTCACTCTTTTTCTTTCTTTTTTCTTTATTTATTTCTTCCTTTCTTTCTCTTTCTCTCTCTCTCTCTCTGTCAGTCTGTCTGTGTCTCTCTCTCTGTGTGTGTGTGTGTGTGTGTGTGTGTGTGTGTGGCAGTGGTGGGTTTCAAAATTTTTTGGAACCTACTCTGGGTGTGGCCTCCTTTGTGGGAGTGGCTTGCCGGCCATGTGACCTGGTGGGAGTGGCTTGCCGGCCATGTGTTTTCTTTCTCTGTCTCTCTCTGTCTCTGTCTGTCTGTCTGTCTGTCTCTCTCTCTCTCTGTCTCTCTCTCTCTCTTTCCTTCCTTTTGTCTCTCTGTCCCTTTTTTCTTTTTTTCTTTCATCTCTCTCTCACTCTTTTTCTTTCTTTTTTATTTATTTATTTATTTCTTCCTTTCTTTCTCTCTCTCTCTCTCTCTCTCTCTGTCAGTCTCTCTGTGTGTGTACGTGTGGCAGTGGTGGGTTTCAAAAAAATTTGGAACCTCTTCTGTAGGTGTGGCCTGCTTTCTGGGTCCACTGGTGGAACCTCTTCTAACCGGTTCGGTAGATTTGACGAACCGGTTCTACCGAATAGGTGCGAACTGGTAGGAACCCACCTCTGTGCGGTAGCCAGTAAAACACGAGCTCTTGGTACTATGGTGGCAGAACAAATGCTCGGTGATTCAGGTGCTGGAAAACTAGACAAGGGTGAGTTTAGAAGGAATAAGAGTAGCATATTTTGCTATACAGGTAGAACTCATCCTACAACCTACATTTGAGTCCAAAACCTGTGCTGCTAAGTGAGAAATTTATTAAGTGAGTTTTGCCGCATTTCATGGCTTTTCTTACCATATTGGTTAAGTGAATTGCTGCAGTTGCTAAATTAATGACATGGTTGTTAAGTGAATCCCCCTTGACTTTGCTTGTCAGAAGATTGCAAAAGGCGACCCGGGGACACTGCAACTGTCATAAATGTGAGTCAGTTGTCGAGCATCCGAATGTAAATCACATGAGCATGGGGATGCTGCAATGGTCAGAAGTGTGAAAAATAGTCATGAGTCACTTTTTTTCCCCAGTGCTGTTGTAACTTTGAACCGGTCACTAACTGAAATGTTGTAAGTTGTACTTGTAAGTTTCAGGCAAGGCAGACAGGTAGGCAAAATGGTTAGCTTTCCTAAAGATAAGTTATAGGTAGGAACAGGGAAGAGATTAGTAGCTGAATGTTTCAGTTTATAAAGTAAGAGCAGAGATTGGAGTTGCTTAATTAAGATTCTGCTAGTGTAACTTGTGAGTTAGATTTTGCTAGTTTACATACTTACACTTACGTCTGATTACTAAACATTCATACATATCCAAATCCTTATTATTATTTATTTATTTATTTATTGAATGTATAGGCCGCCCAATCCCGAAGGACTCCGGGCGGACTCCGGATTCTATTATTAGAGTCATTGTAAATATATTTTGCTCTTAAGTTGAATTCAAATAAAGTTTCGTATTCCCCTGGTTGGTTGCATAAATCTGGCTTTGTTCCTATCTGTGCGCATTTTTTCCAACAAGTACAAAAGCCCCTTGAGAATTAATTGACTCTTCTTTCCATAATGAACACACACACGCACAACTTAAAAGTTATGATGTTCCCAAAATGCACTGGGGAAGATTAAAACCGGCATGGAAAGAATGAGCCTGCCACAGACCTTTTACACGGATCTATTTAAAGCATCCACCAAATGTGAGAATTGAAACTATAGCAGTTAAGACTTATATACCGCTTCATAGGGCTTTCAGCCCTCTCTAAGCGGTTTACAGAGTCAGCATATTGCCCCCAACAACAATCCGGGTCCTCATTTTACCCACCTCAGAAGGATGGAAGGCTGAGTCAACCCTGAGCCAGTGGGATTTGAACAGCCGAACTGCAGTCAGCTGAAGTAGCCTGCAGTGCTTCATTTAATAGCAGTTAGACATATACCGCTTCATAGGGCTTTCAGCCCTCTCTAAGCGGTTCACAGAGTCAGCATATTGCCCCCAACAACAATCCGGGTCCTCATTTTACCCACCTCGGAAGGATGGAAGGCTGAGTCAATCCTGAGCCGGTGAGATTAGAACAGCCGAACTGCAGAACTGCAGTCAGCTGAAGTAGCCTGCAGTGCTGCATTTAACCACTGCGCCACCTCGGCTCTAATATGCAAAGATCACCCTCTTTTTATTCTCAGTGGATGGGCAATAATTATTTCATTAACAAACCCATCAGTAGGGGGGAAAAAGGAAGACACCAAAGAAAACTGTATTTTGACTCCTTAGAACTGCTTCCCTCTGGATAGCCTGAGATTTTTGCCTTCCGTAAGAAGGTAAAGAACTGGTTCTTTCTCTAAGCGGGGCTGTCAAACTCCCGCCCAGTATGGATGCGTCACGCGTTGGCCACACCCAATTTAGCAAAGGGAAGGGGAAAGTCCCGCTACATCAGGTGACGCTGCTGTGACGACATGAGTTTGGCACCCCTGCTCTAAGCACCGGATTAGGATGGGGATGACTATGTGAAGTATGAATTATTTTGGGGTGTGGTAGGAAAGTTATGAAGTTTTACTTGGTTTGTTTTTCTGATTTTTTAAGTGAATCATTTAGGATTACTATATAACATTGGCAGCTGAATGGATTTGACCTGGGTACCTGAGAGACCGCCTCCTGCCGATTACCTCTCTCAGACCAATTAGATCGCACAGGTTAGGTCTCCTCCGGATTCCATCTGCCAGCCAATGTCGGTTGGCGACTCCCCGGGGGAGAGCCTTCTCTGTTGCAGCTCCGGCCCTCTGGAACGAGCTCCCTGTTGAGATCCGGACCCTTACTACCCTCCCGGCCTTCCGCAAAGCCACCAAGTCCTGGCTGCTCCAGCAGGCTGGGGGGGGGGGGGGGGGCTGAGAAGCATTTACCTCCACGGAAATTGTGAATGTTGGTTTTGTTTTTAATATGTTGTCTTTGTCTCGTTTTCCCCCTTTCCCTTGTCTTTTGTGAGCTGCCCAGAGTCCTCCGGGAGTGGGCGGCATACAAGACAAACAAACAAACAAACAAACAAACAAACAAACAAACACATACATACATACATACATACATAAACCCAATGTCAGCATTTCTTCATTCAGTAATCAGGAAAGAAGACCACTGGACTCCATTTGTTGAAATCAAGTGTACTTTTACTAATTATAAATGAACAGTTGCAAAGCTAAGCTAAGTCTGGTTAATTAGGCGCGAAAGCGAATAATATATTGTATAATTCATTCCCCTCCCCTTGGCATCCCGTGCACAGTCCAATCATAATTCTCCCAAACATCAGGTGTGAGATAACTTCGAAAGGCATCACCAGGATGGAATGCTGGTTCCGTTGGCCTTGGCGGGAAACACTCCTCCTCCACATGCGCAGTAAGGTGGACAGTTCAGAGTCTAGAAACTTCCTCCAGCACAACAATGATTCCCCTCCCAAATACCATACCCCCCCTCCCCGTTTCAATGGCAGCCGAAGCAGTAGCAAAGCGGAGGCTGACACCCAACCTATTGGAGGAACAGGATTTCTAAAAAATCTTAAATTACTATTTAAAAGAAAATGAGATTAAAAACTGTTGCAGCCTCGTAAGTCCTCAGACTTACGAATGACAGCGCAGCAGCAGCCAGGCGCGTCTTAGCCAATCAGACGCGCCTGCCGGTTGCCGGGCTGTCAGACGCGAGGCAATTGGTTGAACCGTTTGACAGCCGGGTATAAAAGGCTGTCAACCGACGGAGACTCCCCGGTCTACTTACTGTTGTTGTTCTTCTACGTTCTTGCTTGAATAAAAGGTTACAGTTACCTCAGACGCCTCCGTTTAATTCCTAACCGCCGATTTAATAAAAACAACCCTTCCAATACAGCAGACACTCTATACCAGGGGTGTCAAACTCATGCTGTCACGTGACATATCACAACTTTTCCCCCCCCTTCACTAAATTGGGCATAGGCGTGGCCAGCGTGTGATTGCATCCGGCCTGCGGCCCATGAGTTTGACGGCCCTGCTCTATACCATTTCTCGCCTCAGAACTACGGAGCATTTAGATTCCCCAAACCTACCTTTAAAGAAACAAGGCTGCAATTATTCCAAGCTTGCACATGATAAATAGGATATTTATTTATTATATTTGCTTATACATCACTGAATATATAAAATATATAAACTGCGGGGGAATCCATCCAATCAGATGGCTTCCTGGCAGTTTAGGTATATCCTTAAAACCATAGAAAGCATAAAACAGTCTATAAAAGTTGTAGTTAGGAAAACCCAATTTTGACCAAGTACTGAAGCGGGCTGTTATAACATTTTTTCCTTTCATTCTTGTACAGTTGACTCAACTTCAGGATTGGTTTTATTTTTTTACCCTTGCACTGTTTCACTCAGTGAAAGTGAAGCAAATACCCAATATAGAAGAGATTCTGTAATATGATATAATACGTAATATCCTGCATTGTTCATATTGTAGTGAATTCTTTGCTAAACCAGTGACTATTGCTAAGTATAAAATGTAAGATAAGAGTTCCCCTTTTGTTCTTCCTGGTTTGGATTCTTAATTTGTAATTTTATTTGCTTATTAAACATTTTTTCTTTAAGTTTAAAGAAGGTTTAAAAAAGGCTTTGATAATCAACTAATTAGCTCAAACGAAATTCAAATTAATTACCCCAAAGTTATTTAAACATTCAAACTACCCTAAATTTATCTAACAAAATGCTGGTATCATGTTAATTCTGAGAAGATTACAGAGCATTAAATTGGGAGAAGTGTAGACTAAAAAGCTTGATTTATTAATAACTTTTATTTTCTTGTAAATTGTTGAACAATGTGTTCTACTTTTAGGAAAGAAGTATATGATTATTCTGTTTTTCCAGACTAGAGGTCCTTAGTGCATGAAGTTGAATGTTTAAAGAGATCTAGACAAAGAAAAAAACCTTCTACCAAAAACTTATTTTAGCTGTAATATAAATCCGTGGCACAACATAACCGTGAAGGTCAAAAGCACGCCGACAAAACCGCGGCGCTAAAACCGCGATGTCAAAAGCGTGCCAACAACAGCGCGCCGACATCAGCGCGATTTAAGTTAAGGTAAGGTTTAGGGTTAGGTTTAGGGTTAGGTTTAGGGTTAGGTTTAGGTTTAGGGTTAGGGTTATTTTTAGGGTTATGTTACAGCGCGCTTCTGTCGGCGCGCTGTTGTCGGCGCGCTTCAGCGCTCATTCATCTCCGCGGTTTTGACGGCGCGGTTTTGACGGCACAGTTTTGTCACCGCGCTTTAGTCACACAGGCTTTTCTCGTACGCGCATTTGTGGTGGAACCATATAAATCAGATAACAAAATGTGTGTTGACTATTATATGTCACCCTGTTTAAGATAATGACAACGAAGTGAATAGCAGGATGGAGATGATACATCACCTTCAGCTGCTAACAATAGTCTCTACTTCCTATTCAGTTTGCACAAAACCGTTTTTGCAAAAACGGCCTTGGGGGGAAAAAAGGCAGCTAGCTAAATTGAAGGAAGTATTTAAAGACATTTCATTATCCAGAATTAGGCTCACCTAATTCAAATCAAGCAGTGTGAAGAAAAAATTAAGCAGATTAAAATGTTAACACCATCACTGAGAAAATAACAAATACTTCCATTTAATGGGAATAATAGAGATGACATGACATTACACCTGTATACAGAAGTGAAACTTTCATTGGGAAACATAAAAGTGATTCATTATTATGGAATAATGTCCACAAAGTAATAAAGCTCTTTTGAGGTTCTACAATATATTAGACAGCTTTTATTATTTACTCAGAATCCACTGTTTCATATTGCTGTTCCACTTTCTTCCCTGTTTTCTCTTTTGAGGCTTTCTAGTAAATTCAACAGGAAATTTAAATTAATCTATAGGATTTTAGGATACCCTATTTTAGTGTGCGTTGACCTTTGGACACGCATCATTAAAATCTTTTGTTTCTATTAAACTGAAGTAATGTAGAAATAAACTTTATCTTGGTAAAACTTTAGAGAGAGTTGGACACTCCAAATAACAAATCTGTGTGACATTTAAGGAGGCATAAAATATACTGCACGCAAATGTCATCTGATTTTTATTGCAGGGCTGCTGATATTCTTTAAAATCCATGACCCGACAAAAACGCGCACGACAAAACCGCGTCGCTAAAACCGCAACGTCATCACCACGGCGACAACAGCGCGGCGACAGAAGGGCGCTTTAAAACAGCGTGGCGACAGAAAGCCGATTTAAATTAAGGTAAGGGTTAGGGTTAGGGTTAGGGTTAGGGTTAGGTTTAGGATTAGGTTTACGGTTAGGGTTAGGTTTACGGTTAGGTTAGGGTTAGACGCGGTCTTTGGGAGGTAATTGGCAGGAGGCGGTCTCTCAGGTAGCCAGGTCCTAAACCATGTGGGGCTTTAAAAGTAACGACTAGCACCTTGAAGCATGTCCGGAGACCAATGGGGAGCTAGTGCAGCTCGCGGAGGATAGGTGTAACATGGGTGTATCTAGGTACACCCATTATCGCTCGTGCGGCTGCGTTCTGGACTAACTGCAGTCTTTGAGCACTCTTCAGCACAGGCGCCAACATGAGTGATGTCAAGCTGGCCACACCTACCCTGGCCATGCCCCCCAGCCCCCCCCCCCAAGGCCAAACACAACCCTGATGCGGCCCTCAATAAAATTGTGTTTGACATCCTTCAGATCGCATAGAGCGCATAGAGCGGGCCTCCTCCGTATTCCATCCGCCAGTCAGTGCCGACTGGCGACCACCCGGAGGAGAGCCTTCTCAGTTGCTGCTCCGACGCTATGGAACAATCTCCCCGTGGAGATTCGTACCCTGACCACAGTCCAGGCCTTCCGCACAGCCCTCAAGATCTGGCTAGCCCGTCAGGCCTGGGGATAAATCTTCTTGCCCCTCCCGAATGCTGAGTGAATGTTGTGTTTTAGTACTTTTTAGTTATCTCACATTTTTTTCTGTATTTTGTCTTTCACTCCCCTTCCCTTACTATTGTAAGCCGCCCTGAGTCCCCTCAGGGAAAAGGGCGGCCTATAAATGCTAAATAAAATCAAATCAAAATAAAAATAAAAAAAAAATCAAAATCCTTGCCATAAAGTATTAATTGAGAGCCAGTGTGATGTAGTGGTTAAGGCACAACTGGGAGACTGTGATTGTCCTAGTCATGCCTTAGGAATGAAGCTAGCTAGATAACTTTGTGCCAGTCACTCTCAGTCAGCCCTCGGAAGGTGGCAATGGCGATCACCACCACCCTACCCCCAAAACCATGCCAAGAAAACTGCAGGAACTAGTTCAGGCAGATTTCTAAGAGTCAAAAACTGACTTGAAGGCACAGATAATAAAGTATTAACTACCAGTGTAGAACTGAATACAAAAGAATGGTGTTTTTTTTTACATTTTCATTGCTATGATTTTTTCCACCGAGAAATAACTTATCTATTAGTAGGCAGCATGCAAATGACATGTAGGCAGGACAAAGTTTATATATGAGCAATTAGGTATCCAGTATCGATCTTAGTCATAAGATCAGGACAAGGGTGAGCAAATTAATTTCACCCTATTATTAATTCTTTGTAGCTAGTTTTAATGTATTTAAACCGTCCATTAGCACTGTTACCCAGGCAGCTAATTATACCATTATTATTTAACAACTGCCTTACTTTATTTGTTATTGCCTCACTTGTATAATAAAGCCGTGGTTTTGTATATTCTAGGTGTCAACAAGCAGCTTTCGTTTAAAGGATAAACAGGGCTGAGAAGTAAAAAATATCAACACATAAACATAGGAAATGTTTACAATGAAATGCCACTGATTAGCCAAGAGACCATGAGTGGGCTACTCCCCAGTCACCAATCTATGTCTTTCTAAAAAATACTAATTTTCAACAATACTGATTTTTATCTTTTCAATAGCGAAAGTATAAGTTAAAAACTGGATGAAATGAAATCCTATTTGATCAATGAGCAGCAAAATGTGGAAAAGTATAGATCAAAGTAAAATCAAATAAATGAGAAAATACCAGGGTGACGAAGATAACAAAAATATAACATACACTGCTATATAATGGAGTGTTAATTTATATGTGTGCATGTGTCAATCTAGAATGTTCCAACATACATACACATAGGTAAAGGGTTCCCCTCGCACATGTGTGATAGTTGTTCCTGACTCTAGGGGGACAGTGCTCATCTGCGGGCTGGGAAGGGCAGAAATGAGTGGAAAGTTTGCCCCCCCACCCACAAGGGGGCACTCTATAAGCCTCCTAAAGGCCATGCATGCCCTTTTTTTTTCGACAAAAAACGGGCCCGTTTTCACGAGATCTGCAGACTGCAAAAACTTTTTTTTTCTAATTTGCCTCTTCAAATTCTTGGTGCGTCTTATACTTTGAAAAATACGGTACCTCTTGGACAGAGACAAGGGGGAATATTCTGAACTTTGATTAGGTTGTTTCTTCCCAATTTATATTATTAGCAAGGTCCATGTACACAGAGGTGGGTTCCTACCAGTTCGCAACTATTCGGTAGAACCGGTTCGTCAAATCTACCGAACCAGTTAGAAGAGGTTCCACCAGTGGACCCGGAAAGCCGGCCACACCTACAGAAGAGGTTCCAAAATTTTTTGAAACCCACCCCTGCCCCCCCACACACACACTGACACAGAGAGAGAGAGAAAGAGAAAGAAAGGAAGAAATAAATAAATAAATAAAAAAGAAAGAGAGAGAGATGAAAGAAAAAAAGAAAAAAGGGACAGAGAGACAAAAGGAAGGAAAGAGAGAGAGAGACAGAGACAGAGAGAGAAAGAAAACACATGGCCGGCAACCCACTCCCACCAGGTCACATGGCCAGCAAGCCACTCCCACAAAGGAGGCCACACCCAGAGTAGGTTCCAAATTTTTTTGAAACAATAGCAATAGCAATAGCAGTAGACTTATATACCGCTTCATAGGCCTTTCAGGCCTCTCTAAGCGGTTTACAGAGAGTCAGCATATTGCCCCCAACAATCTGGGTCCTCATTTTACCCACCTCGGAAGGATGGAAGGCTGAGTCAACCCTGAGCCGGTGAGATTTGAACCGCTGACCTGCTGATCTAGCAGCAGCCTGCAGTGCTGCATTTAACCACTGCGCCACCTTGGCTCTTGGCACCCACCACTGCATGTACAACTCTCTCAAACACTCCTCCCAAGCCTGAACTGGTAATTGGTGGGAGAGAGGGAGTAGCAGTTTCCCTAATCTTTGGGTAATTTGCTTAAAGGAAAAGGGACGAATCCCTCTTCCGGACTGATTGAGTTAATTGCTGTCAGGTCTCCTTCATTGCCAATCTTTTCTTTTTAGGAGAGCTTTGTTTTGAGCCTTTAAATTCCATATGGAAAGTAGTTTGTCTCCGGAAGGAAAACGTTTACTTCCTGTGGAGGTTTTGAATCATCCAGGTCACGGTTGCCCCAAAGGTGTTTTTCCAAAAAGCAATTGGGTTTTTTTTTCGCTGCAAATATTTCACTTCTCAACCAAGACGTTTCTCCAGTTCTGAACTGAAGAAGTTTCTGGAATGAAAAGTAAAATGTTTCCAAAGGAAAAAAAAAATCAAGACAGTCCAGTTGCCTTTTAGAAAAGCACCTTTGGAACGAGAATGTTTACTCTTTCCATACTCTGCTTGAAATGACCTTTGCCGCGGGACACAATTCTGATCAAAAACCATTTTTTATGTATTTACACCCCCGTTATTGGAGTGTTGCTTCATTTCTTTCGAAGAGATTAAACATTTCAGACTTCAGATTAAAAATTAACAAATCATACAGGTCTTAAGTATGGGTTGGTGGATTATTTGATTCATTTAACAGGTTGTACACACTGTTCTAAAGTTTCTGGAGCTGCCAGCCATTTAATAATTGATGTCATATGATTTTCATTTCGTTTAGTTTATACCTCTGTATTGTTATTTTCCAGCATTAGGGCATGAATTGTTTCTGATGTTACTGATTCCTAGAGAGATGTCATAGTTAATATTGGGAGTAGTTATCACTATCTAATTATGAATCATTTAGGGGATTTAGAAGAGCACATGATGTAATCTAATAATCAATTGTTGATCTTCTCTCTGACCCCTAATGAGCAGGTTCTGCTGTGTGATTCCCTTCTAGGAAGCCACTAAATATTCACAGCTCCGAACATGTTGATGTCTACCTAACACGCAGGTCCGGCAAAGAACCGACGTGGAAGAGAGCCACGTTGCAGAAGCCTGCTAGTGTGGGATGTCCTGACCCAGAACAAACCTGTAGTTTCCCCCTGGGAATCAGCATAATCCGCAGTTATTATGGATGGCACCCTTAGCAAAATTTACAAAGCCTCGTTGGCTTAGGATCACATTGTCAATGCAAGCTGCTAGCACAGGGGTGTCAAACTGGATTTCTTCGAGAGCCAGATCAGTATTGTAGATCTAGCAACAGCAGTTAGACTTGTATACCGCTTCATAGGGCTTTCAGCCCTCTCTAAGCGGTTTACAGAGTCAGCATATCGCCCCCACACAATCTGGGTCCTCATTTCACCCACCTCGGAAGGATGGAAGGCTGAGTCAACCTTGAGCCGGTGAGATTTGAACCGCCGAACTGCAGATAGGAGTCAGCTGAAGTGGCCTGCA
Organism: Thamnophis sirtalis; assembly: GCF_051295495.1. Classification (NCBI taxonomy): domain Eukaryota; kingdom Metazoa; phylum Chordata; class Lepidosauria; order Squamata; family Natricidae; genus Thamnophis; species Thamnophis sirtalis. The sequence goes on along the minus strand of NW_028261395.1, from coordinate 5,599,548 downwards.
GATCTCCTCCGTGGGCCGGCTTGGGGGGGAGGGAGAGATGGGGGCGGAGACAGGATAGGCGCCTCCTGAAGCACGCTGCCGGCCCAAAGAGGGCGTGTTTTGGCTGGCAGAGTGTTGCAGGAGGCTGTCCAGGCCGAAAATGAGTTTATGGGCACACAGATCCCCAGTGCCCAATTCTGGCTGCCAGAGGCACCACAGGCTATTTCCCAATTAGCCCCAAGGGCCAGAGTTAAGCATCTTGTGGGCCAAATTCAGCCCAAGGGCCTTGAGTTTGACACCCCTGTCCTAGCATCTTAATCTGTGGCACACACTTCAGGATTTGTAGTGTTTCCCAGGCCCTTGTTTCCATATTGACAAGTAAAAGGTTGTGTTACACAAGGAGAGGGAGGAGATTCTTGTATTTAGATTCCAAAAGAAAAGGAATCATGGTTTTATTGGGGAAAAATATGACATGGATTATTATACTTCCGGAGACAATTCCTCAATATTACCATATCATTTCCAGGAATATCAGCTAGTCCAGAATGCGGCCGCGCGAGTGATTGTGGGTGCTCCTCGATTCGCCCACATAACACCTATCCTCCACGAGCTGCGCTGGCTACCTGTTTATCTCCGGGTGCGCTTCAAGGTGCTACTTACCACCCATAAAGCCCTTCATGGTAGTGGATCTGGGTACTTGAGAGACTGCCTCCTGCCAATTACCTCCTCACGACCGATTAGATCACACAGATTAGGCCTCCTCCGAGTTCCATCTGCCAGCCAGTGCCGACTGGCAACTACGCGGAGGAGAGCCTTTTCAGTAGTAGCTCCGACCCTTTGGAACGATCTCCCCGTGGAGATTCGTACCCTCACCACCCTCCAGACCTTCCGCACAGCCCTTAAGATCTGGCTATCCCGCCAGGCCTGGGGTTAAAGATTGGGATCCGTCCCCACCCGAATGATGAATGAATGTTGCTTCTATTTTTAATTATGTATTGTCTGTACATGTCATGACGTGTATCCCCTCCCTATAGGTTGTAAGCCGCCCTGAGTCCCCTCAGGGAAAAGGGCGGCCTATAAATAAAAGCAATCTAATCTAATCTAATCTAATTGCATTGGCATACAATAATCATTTTATTCTCAAGAAATATTTGTTTCACTTGGTGCCCCAAAAGTCTTTCATAGCCAGTCTCTTCCTTAGGAAGAGTGACAGGGGGCTTCATAGAGGTCAGAGGTATGGGTGGGATATTTTCAGTCACTGCCGTGAGCTTTTCCTTCATAATGTGCATTGGTTTCCAGTGACGTGTGACAGATTTGCAGCCATGGCGGATCAGCTGTAGGCCGGGCAGCCTGTTGTGGCAGCAGATTCGGACAGTGAGGATGTTGGGGAGGAACATGGGCCAGTCCTGGAGGCAGGGGAAGGCTCTGATAAGGGCTCTATGTCAGAGGCAGAGAGAGGGCCAGAGCCGTATGCCAATTATCAGCTGTCTTCAGAGGCAGTCATCAGTGAGGCAGACAAAACAGCTAGAGCCTGTTCCCAGTGTGCGCATGCGCGGAGTTGCCAGACAAAGGGAAGAGCTAAAGAGCAGAGGTGGACTTGGGAGTAAGGCCCCAGGTGGACGATGAATGGTCCTCCCAGAGGAAATAAAAGGAGCGAACGGGGAATGGAGTTTGCAGGAGACAATTAGTTCGCTTAATTGGTTCGTGACTCTCTGAGACTCCCTTGTCACGTTTCGCAGATTATCGGCCGTGTCAGCTCTCCAAGCCAGATAAGGTTTGTGACTGTAAATCTTCCCTTGAAAGACTTTGCTGGATGTGAAGGAGCAGAATTCACAGTAAATTAATAAAAGGGGTTTTTGTCGGTATAAGGAGTTGCTTCATGCTCTTGGGAAGCCTCGGTCGGAAACCAGCCAGCCAGTTTCACAGACCCTTTTACCCCAACTGCTAACAGTAGCCATTCCTTAAAATAAAATAAATAAAACTGGAATCAACTTCACTTTCTAGATGACAGACAAGTCGGTTTTCAGCTGGAAGAATAAATTAAACGCAACACAACGATGTTATCTGAGCTGTTGTATGACATTAACGTATACTTCTAGAGAGCTTTTCCTATCTGCTATTTTAAATAAACATTAGGTAAAAGTTTACTGTAGTAAACACATTACAACACAACATTAGATATCTACCCAGGGTTACAACGCATACGTGACTAGAAATTAGGGGAGGCTAATTCTAAAATTATAATTGGCCAGAAGTCAAAGAGGTCTGCTAGGTATCTATTTCTTCCAAATGTTAATAGACAATGAAAATCGAAATGGCCACTTGATATCTAATGTAATGGAACGATTCAGTCAGCAAAACACTTGGAAAACATTCAGCCTGAGAGCCTGTTAAATGGGACTTGTATTTTATTCCTAATCGCAGCATAAATGGAGCATGTCGCAGAGAATGTTAAATGTTCTCCTCTATTTCTGACACAGTGGCAGTGATCCTGTCCTTTGGACAGTATCTGAAATCTGCCTTCAAAGTTCAAGCGAGGGCATTATTTGGGCATATAAGTTTATTGGAGACTAGAATGTGAATAGGTGTTTTCCAGCCGATCTCCTTCCTAGGGAGATTTATACCAAAATTAAATAATGGGAGGCTAGCAACTGTCTTAAAATGAGTTAGAACTGTTAGATCGGAGTTCTCCAACCTTTCCGGGTTGACGGCCCAGAGCGGGAAGGGGGAGAGGGGATGGTTGACTTAGGGCCAGAGTACCTTCGAGACCGCCTACTGCCACATACCTCCCAGCGGCCAGTAAGATCCCACAGATTGGGCCTCCTTCAGATGCCGTCAGCCAGACAGTGTCGGCTGGCGGGCCCCCGGAGGAGAGCCTTCTCTGTGGCTGCTCCGACTCTTTGGAATCAGCTACCCCCAGAGATCTGGACCATACCCACTCTCATGGCCTTCAGGAAAGCTGTAAAAACCTGGCTGTTCCGGCAGGCCTGGGGCTGTTGACCTCACTGTTGAGGTCCTGCCCCGATGAGAATGAATGCGTGATGTGTTGCTATTTTAAACCATTTTCTTTTGTTATGTGTTCGTTATGTCTCTCTTTTTTTATTTTTTATTTTTTTTTGTAAGCCGCCTGGAGTCCTTCGGGATTGGGCGGCATATAAATTTTATTAATAAATAAATAAATGGTTTTGTGGGAGGGGCAGACACGTGCACCTGCATTCACCTGTTGCTTGGCGAACGGGGCCAAAAGTTCCTGAAATGCTCATGTGAGTGAGGCCAGAATCGGCCATGACACTTGCACAAGTGGGACAGTGCGCGCGCATATGCACCACCCAGCCATCACTGGCCTGGTTGTGAATAGACCAAAGACTGGTAGTGGACCATGGTCTACAGGTTGGGGGGGGGCACTGTGTTAGGTGGCTCTGGCAGAAATTGTGTGCCTGTGGAACACAATCTATGAAAGACGGAGGTTTTTCTTTAAAAAAAAAATTATTTATGGTATATGTCTATGTGAGTAAACAGTACTGTCAATCCACATCTTCATTTCTGTCCCGTATAAAAGCTGTGACATTTTGCCATGGAATATTTTGAATACAGAAAAAGTTAAAACTGAATCTCACTCTGAGATAAATCTTTAGAATGAATGACCATTTAGCGTTTGAGAGTTATTAAAGTTGCATTAAGATGTACTACCCAGGACGAGTTCTGGAAATGTGTACACAAGGGTTTAAAGAGATGGCATTGCTCTGCTGGCTATGGATTAATGTTGCATAATTACCGTTGTTAAGGTAGATATGCAAAGATAATACTTTTGTTTTTATTGCAGTCAGAATGTGCCATATGTAAAAACCAAACACTGTACAAGTAATAAAAGAATTGTTCCTTTAAGCAAGACATAGTATATAGTAACTTTGAATTCCTGATTTAATAAAGCTACGAGCTGACACAAGGAACCTTAATTATTCCAGTATGACGAATAACAATCTAACTAATAGGTTGGGTTGTCCAAGACTTTTTTTCCCAATAGATTTTTTTCTAAATAGCAGTTTCAAGTAAGTTACTACAAGTAATCCTCAACTTACGACCATAATTAAGCACAAAATTTCCAATAATCGAGATAATCAAGTTAAGTGAGTTTTGCCCCATTTCACACCTTTTCTAGCCATAGTTGTGAATCACCGCACCTGTTAAGTTACAAGTTTAATTGAGCCTAGAATTGTTGTTTTAAGGTGTACCGACCACACCTGATTTTACGTTGTTTTTTTTTAGGGTTTTGTTACGCAAATGCTGCAGTCATTAAGCAAATCAATGGGTTCCACCACAAAACCGCGGTAGACTAAAGCGCGCTCGACGAAAGCGCGTACCTGACGTCATCACAGCGCGACGAAAACATCACGCTGTGAGCGGTAAAGTTAAAATTAACGTGAAAACCTTATCCTAACCCCCCCAAACCTAACCCTAAACCTAACCCTAAACCTAACCCTTAACCTAACCCTTAACCTAACGCTAAACCTAACGCTAACCCTTAACCTAACCCTAACCCTAACCCTAACCCTAACGCTTAACGTAACCCTAAACCTAACCCTAACCCTTAACCTAACCCTAACCCTAACCCTTACCTTTACGTGAATCGGCTTGCTTTAAAAGCGCTTTTTAAAGCGCCCTTTTTCTCCGCGGTCGTATTTGTCGCGCTGCTGATGACATCAGGTACGCGCTTTAATCGGGCGCGCTTTAGTGGACCGCGGTTTTGTCGTGCCACGAATCAATGGATACTGTTTGCCAGAAAGTGGAAGTAAATGTTGGTTTCCAGCAAAAAAAAGTCATAAATACAGAATCACATATTTCACGCAAGCAGCTGTAGATGTTGGGCCAATTGCCAAAACACCCGAAATGTGATCATGGGATTGGGGAGGGGCAGCCATTGGAATTTGTATTCTGGATTATAAATCACCCTGGGAAGGTCCATTGTAGCTTTGAAAGTTTGCTAAAAGACCGGTCATACTGTAAGTCAAGGACTTCCTGTATGGACTTTTATTCTTTTCTTATCGAGATAGAAGCTGTAAAAATGTACATATAAGTCATGTATAAATAGATAAGTCATATACTTTTATGGTCTAGCAAAGAATAGCAAAGACATTAAAAGTGAATAGTAAACTGCACACGTATACTGTCTTCTCTTATTTGTTCTTTAAAACTAAGATAGGTTAAGTATATTGATATGGAAGCATAAATACCATCAACATAGAATGGAGTTTGCTCAGAAGCTGAAATACACCAAGTGAATGAGAGGAAGAGTGGGAAGCAGAGGAGAGAAGAAAGATAGGAAGAGAGGGATAGGAGAGAGGATAAGGGGGTAAGCTGAGGAGGATAAGGAGGAGTGGAATGAAAAGAGAGGAGAAGGAGAAAGGAAGGGGAAGTAGAGTAGAAAAGGATGGAGGGAAGACAGGATGTAGAAGAGTGGGAAGCAGAGGGGAGAAGAAAGATAGGAAGAGAGGGATAGGGAGAGGGTAAGGGGGGAAGAGGAGGAGGATCAGGAGGAGTGGAATGAAGAGAGAGGAGAAGGAGAAAGGAAGGGGAAGTAGAGTAGAAAAGGATGATGGAGGGAAGAAAGGAGGTAGGAGAGAGGTAGAAGAAAGAGGTGTATGGAGAGCAGAAGAGCTAATAATGGGTTTTTATCTTTCTGGGCATTGATGTCAAGAGGAACTGATGTAATTACTACTTAATACGATAGGATATTGGCTATGTAATAGTATACATGTGATTATATGTTATGAAAATGGAAAATAAAACCTATATTATAAAAAAAGTGAATAGTAAATAGTGAACAGACACGCAGAACATTTAATCCACAAACTCAAACTCAGAGTTCAAAAAAAAAAAAAAGTAAGATTCAATACACTGCAAACAGAAAGAACCTTTATATAAGGCTCCGAACAAGAACAGCAAAAACAACAGAATATGATGCAAATCAAAAGAAAATTATAATTAATTTCCTTTGTAGAATAAGTATGTTTAACTACTAATACTATTAACTTTATTCCAATTTAGAGACAGGTAATTCTTTGAATTATTGGACTTGGGAGAAACTAGAGTTGAGTTCAGATAACCATAACACAGTTGCTCAAAAAACTATTCATTTCAGTAATTCTCCCATTAATGAGAGCCTATGGAAAAATACTGTAGAACAGGGTTTCTCAACCTTGGCGACTTTAAGTCCTGTGGACTTCAACTCCCAGAATTCCCCAGCCAGCTGGCTGGGGAATTCTGGGAGTTGAAGTCCACAGGACTTAAAGTCGCCAAGGTTGAGAAACACTGCTGTAGAATCACTTGCTATTTTAATTAAAAATGTGAATTTGACATTTTATCAACTGAAACGTTATTGGATTGACAAAGATTTATATCTATTTCAGATTGTGACGGCGAAGTAAACAGAAAAGGATGTTTTTTACAGCAATGCACTCCGTTTCTTAGTTACGACAAGAAAAATTTAAAAAGGTAAGGGTACCAAACATCATATAATGTAAGCAGTAAGGATCAGGGTAGATAAAAATCGATGCTTTTATTTACGAAAATCTAAAAAAATCAGATTTTTTAAATTTAAATCGGATTTTTATTATTTAAATCAGATTATTATTTTTTACTTGTATCAAATTTATTTTAATAAAATGCTTTTGGAGTAAAAACCTACCTAAAGATAATTTTCTATTTAGGATACATTAATAATTTAGTTTATTCGGCATGAAATGGAGCTTAGTTAGGTAGCCTAAGGCTGTATATTCTGCAATATTGGGACTGTCAGTGAGTCAACAGCAGGTCAGAGGAAGAATTGTTGCGGGACAGAAATGACAGTTGCTCTTTAAAAATTATGATTTAAATCGAGTTGATTTAAATCAGATCCACCCTGATAAGGATCATTAATAATCATGGATGCAACCCTTCATTTCTTTTTAAAAAGTACCTATTAAAGTTTATTAAAGGGAAACATAAGGTATTCAAACAGGAAATTATTCATATAGCATAGCTAAAGGTTCCCCTTGAACATATGTGCTAGTCGTTCCCGACTCTAGCGGGTGATGCTCATCTCTGTTTGTAAGCCAAAGAGCCAGCGCTGTCTGGGGTCATGTGGTCAGCATGACGAAATGACGAAGGCGCATGGAACGCTGTTACCTTCCTACCAAAGATGGTTCCCATTTTTCTACTTACATTTTTACATGCTTTCGAACTGCTAGGTTGGCAGAAGTTGGGACAAATAACAGGAGCTCACTCTGTTATGCGGCGTTAGGGATTCAAACCGCCGAACTGCCGACCTTTCCGATCAACAAGCTCAGAATTTTAGCCACTGAGCCACTGGGTCCCTCTTAAAATAGCATAGATTAACATAAATTTGAAATGACCTAATAGGTTTGTTGGTCTACACCAGTGGTAGTCAACCTGGTCCCTACCACCCACTAGTGGGCATTCCAGCTTTCATGGTGGGCGGTAGGGGTTTGCTGTAACTCTGCTTTATAAATTTTATAAAGTAAAGTTACTTCCCTATTTTATAAATCACCATTACTGTGGAACTGGTGGGTGGTTAGAAAATTTTACTACTAACAGAGATACACAAGTGGGCGGTAGGTATAAAAAGGTTGACTTAGGTTTACACCAACAAAAATTATAATTGTCACGGCAATAATTTTTCCTACAGCCCTATAGCTGCAACATTTTGATCTGCCAGAGGCAATAAATAAGACTTCGATGCATTTCAATTTGGGTTGAAGACTTTTCAGGATATCACAAAACAAGCCCACATTTTCCTCCAAAGCACTACCATAACGACCAGGCCCTGTCTATCGTATTTTGGTCATGTGGGGACCCTTGTTCCTTAGATGCTTATGATACTTGGAAAAGTTGAAGGGAAAAGGAGAGAGAGAGGATGGCATCAACAAGATGGATGGATTTAATTATGGCAGCAATGAATGCACTACCAAGAGACTCAAAAGGTCAAACAGGAGACAAACCACGGGATAAAATCTATCCATGAGGTTGCTAACACTTAATACCAAATTGATGACACCGATCAATCAATCACTCGGCACAAGCCCCAAAGGATTTACTTAAATCCCTCTATCTATACCGATATTTTTTCCACTTAACGTATGGAACAATAAACTCCACTTGTACAGCTAATTTGACTTCAGGTCTGGTGTGAATATATGGGACGGGGTGGGTGATGGAAGAGAGGGGAAATCAATTCACATATCATGTTAAATCAGGCTAATCCGGACCCTTACGACCCTCCAGGCCTTCCGCAAAGCCACCAAGTCCTGGCTGTTCCAGCAGGCTGGGGGGAGCTGAGAAGCATCTACCGCCACGGAAATTGTGAATGTTGGTTTTGTTTTTAATATGTTGTCTTTGTCTCGTTTCCCCCTTTCCCTTGTCTTTTGTGAGCCGCCCGGAGTCCTCCGGGAGTGGGCGGCATACAAGACAAATAAATAAATAAATAAATAAATAAATAAATAAATAAATAAATAAATAAATAAATAAAATGATAGAGGCAAACGATCTCAATCTAAAAACTACACTTACATCAAATATCAATTACTGTAATCAATCTGACGCCCCTGTCAATACGCGGATACAGATCAAGCTTCATTACACTTCCTTAAAATACCCTAAGAACAAATTGTCACAACACATTTGTAGAATTGTAATTGGAAGAAAGAAAGAAAAAATATCAGGATATAAAATGCTGTATTGATACACCCTGCTTTAAGCCCAAAAAAAACCCCACAATGAATAAACCATGGAGAAAAAAAGCAAAATCTGCTTATTGAAGTTAAATTTTTCTTGATTACAATGTCTTTGTTTAGAAGCCAAACAAGAAGGTTCTTTGATCAATTGAGATCCAAGGCCCTAGGACGTAACAAGGCCAACCTTACAGAGCTATGCTAAAAGAATTTGACAATCTTCCAAGCAGAGAAACCAGATGGCTGTTTCAAAGAAAAAGAAGAGCACAGGCTGCTATGAAAAGGCATAAGCTACACACTGGATCAAATGTTACGTACTGTATGTAGAATCTGAAGTCTTAGGCATTACCGTATTTTTCGGAGTATAAGACGCACCATTTTTTTTCCTCAAAAAAGAGGCTGAAAATCTGGGTGCGTCTTATACACCAAATACAGCATTTTTGCCTCCCGAACCCCAAAATGGCCGTGCATACCCTAATGGAGGCTTTCAGAGAGTCCTGGGGGCTGGGGAGGGCAGAAATGAGCAAAAAAAAGGCCATTCCCCCCCCCAGCCCCCAGTAGTATTCTATAAGCCTCCATAAGGCTATGCATGCAATTTTTTTGATTAAAAATGGGATCTTTTTCACAAAAAATGAGCCATGTTTGCTCATTTTTGCCCCCACCCCATCCAGGAGTACTCTGCAAGCCCCCCCCCCCCCAGGCTATTCATGCCTTTAAAAAATGGGCCCATTTTCATGAAAAACGGGCCATTTTTGGGAGGTTTGCAGAGTGCAAAAACTTTTTTCCCCCTTTTGGAAAGCTCTTTAATTGATTGATGAGAATTACATTGATTAAGAGCTATGCCAGCAGAAACAAAGTCTTAAGTATTGCAGATTGTCAGCGATTTCTTTCTCCAGCACATGGATAAATACACCTTGAAACATCTACCTATCTACGTACTCTCCCGCCCACCTACCTACTGTATTTCTCTATCTCTCTCTATTTTTCTCTCTCTCTATCCCTTTATCTACCTACCTACCAACTACTCTCTCTCTCTCCCTCCCTACCTACTGTATTTCTCTCTCTTTCTCTCCCTCTCTATCCCTCTATCTACCCACCTACTTTTAAAAAAAATATGCCTCTTCAAAACCTTGGTGCGTCTTATACTCCGGTGCATCTTATACTCCGAAAAATAGGGTACATCTCTTATAGCAATAGTTCTTAAGACTTATATACCGCTTCACAATGTTTTACTCTAAAAGGTTTACAGAGTCAGCATATTTCCCCAAACAATCTGGGTCCTTATTTTACCAACCTTGGAAGGATGGAAGGCTGAATCAACCTCCAATAGTACACAATTGATTGCAAAAATTATACAACTTCCTTTCTAGTAACAGTGCAACAAGTCAACTTTTCCTTTGATTATTATTATCTGTTAGTATATATAGGTGGATCTACATATTATATTGCATCAGATCTTGTTCCTTGGTTCAGGAATAACGTAACTTTTTAAAAATCTTATATTCCATAATAATGATGTTGGTAGCACAGTAGATGCACATGTGTGTGCATTTGTTTGCTCGCACACATAAGGTATTTGAAGGAAGTTTGTTTTATACTACTACATAGCAAAATAGTTGCATGGAGAAATAAAATAGGAAGGCAGTGTTGTAAATGCATGTTTACGTATATGGCCAATTGATCACATTTGATGTCAAGACTTACGTTGCATGATGGCATTTTAGTCTTGAACTAAATGATTTAATAATTTCAGCAGTGGAAAAAAGAAGGGACTAAAAGTTCTAAGTATTAATATTTGTTATTATATCTAACTAAATTCTTAAATCCGGTGTAGGGATGGAGATGGAGGAGGAGGAAAGCGCCTTACAAAAATTTAGAGAAAGAAAGCCCAGTTTCTGCATTCAAAGCATGGCAAGAAAAATAAACTGAATTCTGAAAAGTATTGTTCACTTTCAAGCCTTGAGGTCAACGAAAAAAATAGCAGTTTCCTCTCTAAATGAGATTAGGAAGTGAGATGGTTTCTGCTAGCTGAAACCAGGACTCACCCATCATTATGCGCTATCCATTTTAGCATTTAAAAATTGACGTACTAAAGTTCAACAAATTCATATATTTTAGGAAACTACTCCGAAATAACTTCACATTTATGTGCTCCAACTTAATTTAATCCCCCAATAAAGAAATGCCTTTTGAATGTTTATACCATAAAATAAAATGCAAATACAGTATTTCAGTTTCTTATACCAAGTTAGCATAGTCCCTTCTCACTCCAAAAATATCCACTTACATTATTGCTAATATTTTTCTTATCCCAAGACTATTTTCCAGGTAAGTGGCAGAATGTAACACCAAAGGCTAGCCCTTGGTAGTACCTTCATACAGGTTACATTGGAAAATTGGTTGGTTGGATTTGGGTGTGTGTGTGTGGTTGCCCTTCATGCTAAAAAATAATAGTGATAAGAAGTTCCATGACATTGCTAAGAAAACAACAAGGATGGGTCAAGCCATTCAAAGTAAGATTCAGTCCTAAAACAAATCTCAACAAATATTACAACAGAGTGCACAAAGGACATTTTTAAAGAACATATTTTCCCCTCTTTATCAATATCTGGTTTATATAAGTGTGATTTTAGAGTTTAAAATGCATAATGAGGCAATTATGAATTAAGATCTAACAGCATGGGACACTGGAAACTGGATATTTGCTATTGTTTAAACTATTGCTTAAACTCCAAAGAATATTTTCACTTGAAATAGGAGGAAAAAGAAAGAAAGACTGTCTTCTTTCTATAATCTATCCTGTTTAAGAGCCGAGGTGGCGCAGTGGTTAAATGCAGCACTGCAGGCTACTTCAGCTGACTGCAGTTCTGCAGTTCGGCTGTTCAAATCTCACCGGCTCAAGGTTGACTCAGCCTTCCATCCTTCCGAGGTGGGTAAAATGAGGACCCGGATTGTTGTTGGGGGCAATATGCTGACTCTGTAAACCGCTTAGAGAGGGCTGAAAGCCCTATGAAGCGGTATATAAGTCTAACTGCTATTGCTATTACTCATCAAAACATAAATCATAAGGTTTTTTTTCTATTTTGTCCAAAAGCCCATAAGGGGTTTTTAGTCAACAATAAACATAGATACTGGAGGAGGAGCCAACGCTGCAACGGTACGGAGGTGCCGTCTCAATGCTCCGAGACTGCCGCCGATACTTTTGCCGCTGGGTGGTCCAATCGGACCTAAACTGTCCCGAAGAGACAGTGAACAGGAAGACTACATCTTGCTAATCTCAGGAACCCTGCAAAGTCCCTGATTGATCCAAGAGAAGGTTTTCAAACTGGCGACAAAAGGCAGCCTAGGCTGATGAAGTTGGGACGGCTCTGGAATGGAAGGAAATGGAAAGAGAAAGTGTGTCCGTCTGGTGAGGAATCCTTTCTGTTTTGAAAAAGACTGCCCCCCAAAACTTCTTCTCTACTCTAACAAAAGTTTATATTATTTGCTATTAAACTCCATTTAAGAACTTTGTTTCCCTTAAGCCTGACACAACATCAGAGAGCGAAAGGAAGCAAAACTGCCGCTCGGAGGCTAAAGGCTAGAGTTTCTGAAACTACGTATTCGTTCCTGTTTCTCCTTTGATTTCACTGTTTTTGTACTTCAAAGTTCCGTAATTAAAAGTGATAAGAGCCAAGGGCATGAAGTGTTTACACAGCTGTCCTTTGAGAGCCTTATCGGCACTGGGAGAGGGGGAAAAAACAGAACCTCTTTCTTGTGAAGATTACAAATGATTTTGTCTTTAAGCTCTCTCTCTCTCACACTCTCCATATATATATATATATATATATATATATATATATATATATATATATATATATATATATATATATATATATATATATATATATATATGTGTGTGTGTGTGTGTGTGTGTACGTGTGTGTGTGTGTGTGTGTGTGTGTATTTGGAAATATGGATCAATTTTCAGAAGATGAAACTTTAAGTTTGCAAAAGATTTTGGATGGAACTCAAAATTTATTGGCGGTAACTGAGAGAACTGAGAAGAAAATAAGAGTTTATACTAGAAAAAAATGATAGAGATGGATCTCCAAAAATGTCCATAAAAACTTTACCAAGGAAATAAACAGAAGATTAACTCCACAAATGGCAAAAGAAATAAGACTATATGCCTTCTGGAAGGATACAGGTTTATATATGAAAGTTGATAGCAATAGCAATAGCAATAGCAGTTAGACTTATATACCGCTTCATAGGGCTTTCAGCCCTCTCTAAGCGGTTTACAGAGTCAGCATATCGCCCCCAACAATCTGGGTCCTCATTTTACCCACCTCAGAAGGATGGAAGGCTGAGTCAACCCTGAGCCGGTGAGATTTGAACTGCCGAACTGCAGTTAGCAGTCAGCTGAAGTGGCCTGCAGTACTGCACTGTAACCACTGTATGGTAATACAAAGGAAGCTAAGTTTGGTGATTAATAAGTAGGAATTTAGTAATCTTTAGATTGCTTTGTTAAATAAATAGTTGATAATGGTAACAAGGTACATATTTATGTTGGCTGGAGGTGAGGAAGTTGGATATAAGTAAAAAATGATTTTGTTAACAAATATTAATAATAACAATAATAATGAAATAATGAGATATAGTTAACAACATATATATGTATTGGTTTAATATAAGGAATTTGGATATAAATTGCAAACAGTGACTTGGGGGAAAAAAGGCTTAGAAACTTGGTCAACTAATCTTTATTTAGAGTATGTTATAAAGGCTTAAGGTTATTGGATGATTTTTGTAATAACTAATGAAATGCCATCAGGTGGTTGCGTTTTTAACTACGGATTATTTTAGGCAAAAGGATTCTAAAACAACTTCAGTCAAATGAGGACTATGCTATGCTGATAGTATGACTCATTAAGAATCTTTGACATCCGATATGAATATAAGTAATGACTGTGCAAGAGACGCGCGAAAGCTAATTGACACACTTTCTACAAGATGTAATGTAAGATGATGATTTTTGTTTCGTTTAAAAAAATCCTTGCAAAAAGAGATTAAAGTAAACATAGATACTGTATTATCTTTTGTCTGATCAAAGAAAGCAATTTAGCCATCTCGTTAAAAACCATCATCTTAAACCTTTCAAATAACTGTAGATAAGAACCACTGACAACTATATCCCTCTGCCACCAGTTCTTCTCTTGATTTTACTTTACGTTCCTGTGGACAAAATTCTAAATCTCCCAACTTTTAAATTCCTTGATACATAGGTCTTAACACGAGAGAGGCCAGTAAACTTTATAGGATTGAAATTAGAGGATTAAAGCAAGAATTTTCCATAGAGGAGAATTCTAAAATCTCGTGATACTGTTAAAACTACTAAAATAATAAACCTCAACTCCAATAAAACTAGTTAGTAAAAGGTTTATTAAAACTCTTGTGATTGTAAGGGGGTTTAGGCAGAAGATGAGGGTCACAGAATTACGTCACCTTCTCATAAAACGTGTTCCAAGTTTTACTGCTTGATTTGTACATACTTGCAAAGTGTGGTCAAAAGTCACTCTATGCTTTGGTGGCACCAAAAACCACAACTGAGTTTTGATAACACTCCTACTTTTGATTACGCAAGTCTGAACAAGGGGTTTTTTTTTTTTGTATGCTTGTAATTAGTAAGAGTGAACACATAATCGGTAAATTAAGAATTTGTAGATTAGCATTTGATTATTGCTCAAACCCCCGTTTTTTACTAAATATATCTAGAAGATGAAGGATTGGTCACATATTCCATCCTGGTTTTTAATAAAAGTTTAATAAGGTCTTGCGCTTATAAATCCAGAATATGTAACAATGTTGAACAGTTTTTCATGTCTCCAGTAAATTATTTAAAATGAAAAAAAATCTTGAAATATTATATAGAACTTTTAAATTAAATATAATAGACACTCCTCAAAGTTTTAAAAAATTCACGTAAGAAGGGATCTTGGGTCTGAATTCTGTGAGTCATTTGCAAACTCTTTATAATATGTAATCTAATATCTTAGTGAATCATCAAGAACAAACTATAAAATAATTCATTCCTTTAAAATTACATTATATTAATCATAACCCTTGTACTGGAAAAGTTTTAATAAAATTATTACACTTTAGAATAAGTTGTGGCAGTACTCATTTAGGCATTTTCACGGCAAGTACTTGATGAAATGGAAAAAAATATTAAAATTACATTATATTAATCATAACCCTTGTATTGGAAAAGTTTTAATAAAATTATTACACTTTAGAATAAGTTGTGGCAGTACTCATTTAGGCATTTTCACGGCAAGTACTTGATGAAATGGAAAAAAAAATTAAAATTACATTATATTAATCATAACCCTTGTATTGGAAAAGTTTTAATAAAATTATTACACTTTAGAATAAGTTGTGGCAGTACTCATTTAGGCATTTTCACGGCAAGTACTTGATGAAATGGAAAAAAAAATTAAAATTACATTATATTAATCATAACCCTTGTACTGGAAAAGTTTTAATAAAATTATTACACTTTAGAATAAGTTGTGGCAGTACTCATTTAGGCATTTTCACGGCAAGTACTTGATGAAATGGAAAAAATTACTTAAATAGTTTTGGACAAATATTTCATTTATCCCTTGTCTTTTGAAATGTTGCAGTGTAGAAATATTACTAGAGGAGGTAGACTTGGTAGCTAGATTTTATGCTGAAAAACTATAAACTTTTATTGGGAATCCTAGGAATTCTTTGGGATTAATGGTTTTTAAAACTGTGGGAATAATTTGGCTAAAAAAATAGCACAACAGCAAAATCCTCACAATTTCTTCTACCAAGGGTTGTTTTATTCAGTTTAGGGTCTGGGTTGCAAGTAACACCCCCCCCCCAACAGAATTAAAACTCTGAGACAAGTATCTTTCTCAAAGTATACATTTATTAGAGATGTCATATTGGCGCATCAACATCAACAAAGTAGTTAGCAATAGCAAAAGCAGTTAGACTTATATACCGCTTCATAGGGCTTTCAGCCCTCTCTAAGCGGTTTACAGAGTCAACATATCGCCCCCACAGTCTGGGTCCTCATTTCACCCACCTCGGAAGGATGGAAGGCTGAGTCAACCTTGAGCCGGTGAGATTAGAACCGCTGAACTGCAGATAACAGTCAGCTGAAGTGGCCTGCAGTACTGCACCCTAACCACTGCGCCACCTTGGCTCAGTTGTTCTCAATAAGTTAATTTCTCTTCTGGCGAACATACTGAAAGTAAATATTTACAACTTTAAAGATCTCTTTCAGATTCTAGATAGATTTATATATGCTTCCAAATTGTGGCCCTATTTGGTTCTTTTTTTTTGTCCCCTTTTATGCAACTTTTTTTTCTGGGGTCAGGTTGATGAACGGTTAAATCATTAATGAAGTTTTTTTTAAAAAAACAAGACACAAAAGTTAATATATTTGTCCAGATGCTTCTTTTTGATAAATAGGCTTTTTGACTCTGTTGCATCCGGGCTATCTGTCCATCCAGTCACAAACAATTAAGGTTTACTAAGTAAACCTCTCGCCCGACCGCCGGTGCCGGGAACGTGGGCGGGCTCCCCAACTGCCGCGGCGCTGGAACAATCTTAACCAATACATTTTTATGTTTGTTTATTAGTCATATGCGTCGAATTTCTCCTTATTTTCGGTTCAGTGTTTTAGTGTTCACTGTTTTTAGAATAGTGTAATTTTAATTTTGCTAACAATTTGAATGTAGGCGCCTCTTGATCTTGAGGCCCTAGGCTGAAGCCTAGTTAGCCTATAGGAAAATCCGGCCCTGGTCACAGTATCCCCATGGTCATGTGATCAAGATTCAGGCACTTCAACAACCAGCAGACATTTACCAGTCCTCACTTATGACAGCTGAAGCGTCCTGTCATATGATCACCATTTGAAACCTTCTCTGCCAGCTTCCCACAAGCAAAGGCAACAGAGAAGCTGGTAGAGAAGGCCACAAGTTACTGCAATAAGTCACTTGCATCCGCCGCCCCCCCCCCAGCAGCAACCGTGTTGGTCACACGTACCCTAGCAGCAAGCACTTCGGCCCTGCCACACCTGTACTATGCCTCACCAATCATTCTCATGCCCTCCCTCACCCAATAGCAGGCAACCTAGCCCTGCCACGTTCATCCTAGTCACCCAAACATCCTGTCCTACCCAGTGGCAGCCACGTGTTTCAGTGCTTGTGAGCCCACCAGAACTTTTGACTTCCAGCCGGCTTCCCCACTGACTTTCCTTGTTGGAACCCAGCATCAAGTTGCAAGGATATCCTTGCTTAATGAGTTGCAATCCTCACTTAACAACAGCAACAGACTGTGCCAGGATTGCTGCCACTAAGCCATGTGGTCACGTGACTTAACAGCTGAATTGCTTAGTAATGGACATTTCAGTTCCAAGTAACATAGTTAAGCGAAGACTACCTATTCACTGGTTCGGCCCCTTTGTCTTCTTCGCTTCTATGCTAACCACTTTCAAGCTAGTATCCTCCTGGCTAGACCAAATAGGAAGCTCTCCATGTCATCTATTGTGCTATATCATAGTTATCTAAGGGAGATCAGAAAGAGAACATTTACATATAATTGGCTTACAGGACAGGAATTCCTATCTTAGTTTATTTTTAGACATACTGAATTTTTCATACCATTCATGCTGATTTACCACCGCTTCTCCATTATAGTTTAAATTACTTCAAGATCATATATCATTGTTTGTAACACACACACACACAAATATTTTGCCAGAGTAAGGGTTTTCTCAATTAATCTGGAAACACATTTAAAAACTAACCTATATATTTGCTTTTAAGGAAGTGGTATTTCCTTCCCTCCCTCGCATATGAAACAAATATTCTTTTAAGATAACCTTATTTAGAAGCAACATACATCCCCTCTCAGCAGTTTGCTCCTCTTGACTTCCAAATTATATTATAGTGAGAGAGAGAAATTTAATTGAATTGCTCTTTATTGGAAGGAAGTTTTATAGTGTATTTTTCTTTTTCTTATCCTTGTCAGTGGGAGTCCAGTACTTGGAAAAATAAATAGCCACACCTGAAAAAAATCTAACCTTAGTTGAAAGTTAATCTAGTTTATATAGCTGTGCAAATAAGTACATAATAAATATAAAAGTGAAAAGCAAGTTTTACAGAGGACATGAGACACAAATAGCTGATTAATTACAATGCTTTTAAAATATGATCCCTTTTTCAGTAATGCACTGCTTTTAAAATCCTCTGGCTCAACAGATTTCCTTCCATCCTTTATTAACCCAGATGCATAAGAAGATTATTCCAATAATAAGTTAAGAAGATAAGCATTCTTATAAATGGAAAAATTCCATAAAATAGGAGCATATTTACCATTATAATTCTGTTCCCAGATTAGTCATCTTTGCTTCCTGGTTTTGTTTTGTTTTGTTTTGTTGTCTAGAAATCAAGTAAGAGAAGAAAAAAGGTATTTCATTTCTCTTTTCAATCATTCAGTTAAAGTAAAACTTAAATCATTCTAAGTATAATCCCTTCACAATGTTCTTGGACCCCCAACTAAAATTAAAAATCGCAATTCTGCACTTGCTAACACTTAAATGCTGGTTTGCTCATACAAAGCCACAAGATTAATTACTTTTTGAATTCAATAACTAAGAATGGTTAGAAATGGCCCCGAATTCAGGAGGATATATCAACATTCCCCAAGTATTATTTCTCTCGTGGCCTTCGCATAGCAATCATCTGAATTAAATTCTTAGGAGACTAAAATACTTTTTTTTTCTTGTGACAACAATCTTGTTTGCTTTCATTTTATTCTGAAACTGAACTCTCAAGAGTTACTCTTTAATTAAGAAAAATAGAGGTTTAACCTACATGACATGATTTACAGAGCTGAATCTCTTCCTAGAGGTGAGAAAATGATTGGTATAAAAGGCTTTGTGCCTCAGGCGGGACTAGAACTCAAGTCTCCCAATTTTGGGTGGGATGTCTTAACCACTACACCACATTTGAGTCTTCTGCAAGTTTTACAAGCTGCAAATACAGATAATGCCAAGGTAAGAATTACCTGCTACTAAAAATGGACTATAAAAGGTCCCCAGTCCATCCCGGAAATGAGATTAGGAGGAGGATGAGTAACTATTTACATATGGATTGACAGAAGTTGCTATGCAATAGAGTATGAGTTCGCATTTTAATGCGATACCATAGCTACACGGGTTGAAACTTGCCACGTAAGAAATTGCAGTACATTTTCCATCCAGTTCTGTTGATGGTGTATTGCAGTGTTTCCCAAACTTGGCAACTTGAAGATGTCTGGACTTCAACTCCCAGGGAATGCTAGCTGGGGAATTCTGGGAGTTGAAGTCCAGACATCTTCAAGTTGCCAAGTTTGGGAAACACTGGTGTATTGCAATAATGTTAAGTACTCATCAACTTTTATTGCTTATAAGCCAGTCTAATACAATGCTATTTTGAGGTGTGCATTGCTATGAACCAGGGGTGGGTTTCTCGCCCCGTTCCAACCGGTTCGGCGGCGTCCTCGTGCACGCGTGCGGCGCGTGCGTGCTAGCGTCTGTGCAATGCTCCAGAGGCTCCTGGAGGATCGTGCAGGCGCTTTATGCGTCCTGCGCATGCGTGGAAGCGCAGAACTCGTCAAAACCGGGTAAGCAGCGCGGGCGAGCGGCTGGGCCCTTCGCCGTTCCCGGAAGTTACTTACTTCCGGGTTTGCCGACCAACCGGTTCGCAGGGACCGCCGCGAACCGGTTGAAACCCACCCCTGCTATGAACCAAATGAGTGAGAATTTATTATATTCTCATTGCATTCAAATTCTATATCAAAGATATTTTTTCTTACGCTTGATCGTGACACTAGGGACATGATGGCGAACCTGTGGCACGCGGAGCCATTTGTCGGGGCACACGAGGCGTTGTTGTGTCAGCTGGCCAGCGCGCCGACTTTGGCCTTCTTTAGAGGCTGTTTTTCGTCCTCTGGAGGCTTCAGGGAAAAACTGGCCCTACAGGCAAACTGGAAATTCGGGAATAGACTTCTGGTTTGCTCATAGGACTGTTTTTCGCTCTCCGGAGCCTTCAGAGAAGCCTCCTGAAGGCTCCGGCCGTCGAAAATCGGGCCTACAGACAAATCAGAAGTTACTTCCAGTTTGCTCATAGGGCCGTTTTCTGCCCTCCAGAGCCTTTAGGGAAGCCTCTTGAAGGCCCCTGAACGCTCCAGAGGTTGAAAACTGGACCTACGGGGAACCTGGAAGATCCGGTTTGTCCGTAGGGCCGATTTTCGACCTCCGGAGCCTTCAGAGGCCTTCAAGGGGCTTCCTTGAAGGCTCCGGAGAGCCAAAACTGCCCTACAACCAAACCGGAAGTGACTTCTGGTTTGTCCATAGATCCGTTTTTCACCCTCCGGAGCCTTCAGGGAAGCCTCCTGAAGGCTCCAGAGGTCGAAAATCAGCCCTACAGACAAACCGGAAGTCACCATTCCCAAACTTCCGGGTTTCCTCTAGGTCCATTTTTCGCCCTCTGGAGGCTTCAGGAAGCTCCTGAGACCTCTGGAGAGCATCCGGAGGAGGCGGGGAGGCTGTTTTCACCCTCCCTGGGCTCCTAGAAAGCCTCTGGAGCCTGGAGAGGGCGAAAAAACTGCGGCAAAAGCGGGGGTCGGGCACATGCATGCATGGGGGGGTAGCTCGCATAGTATTATGGGTGTGGCACGCTGGCAAACGACCCCCCCCTCTGTGCTCCCCCCCGCTTTTGGCGCGGCAGCCAAAAAGGTTCGCCATCACTGCACTAGGGCATTGAAATCTCCCTCAAAAAATATCATCAATATCTTTTTTTCTTGAGATTCCAGGAGGAATCCTAATTATTAATATTAACTGTGTCGTACCTTGAGGATGAAAATGAAAGATGAGTCAGCATTTAAACACAGAGAGCCTTGCCCTTGTTGTGACTTTTGCAAGCGTCTACCTGCAGAGCAACACTGAACATTAATTTCATTTCTTGAAATTGCTTTCCTAGGAATTTTGATGGTCTCTTTTCCAAGATCTAGTGATTAATAGTTTGGTTTTAATTATGCTCTATGTAAGAGTTAGGATAATAAGTATCGTCTTTAAAAAGCTTGAGGGTGATTTTTAAATTAAACTTCCTCAACGGAGCCAAATACAGGTAGTCCTTGATTTACAACAGTTGATTTAGTGGCCATTCAAAGTTACAACGGGAATGAAAGAAGTGACTTATGACCATTTTCACACATGACCATTACAGCATCCTCATGGCCACATGATCAAGATTCCGATGCTTGGCAAGTGTCTCATATTTATGATGGCTGCAATGTTCTAGACTGCGAGGTGGCGCAGTGGTTAGGGGTGCAGTACTGCAGGCCACTTCAGCTGACTGTTATCTACAATTCAGCGGTTCTAATCTCACCGGCTCAAGGTTGACTCAGCCTTCCATCCTTCCGAGGTGGGTGAAATGAGGACCCAGACTGTGGGGGCGATATGCTGACTTTGTAAACCGCTTAGAGAGGGCTGAAAGCCCTATGAAGCGGTATATAAGTCTAACTGCTATCGCTATTGCTATGTGATCAGCTTTTACAACCTTCTGACAAGTGAAGTCAGTGGAGAAGCCAGATTCACTTAACAACTGTGTTACTAATTTAACTACTGCAATGATTCACTTAACAACTTCGGCAACAAAGGTCATAAAAACGGGGCAAAACTCACTTAACAAATGTTTCCTTCAGCAACATAAATTTTGGGCTCAATTGTGATCATAACTCAAGGACTACTATGCCAAGTTTTAAAAGGCCATTAAAAACAAAATATAGCTAGATCTTTTTTCATACGCTATTCTGCCCAAATTCAAAGGAAATTAGAGTGATGTTCACACAAAATTTAGTATTTTAGTATTTATTAGACATTTATAGGCCGCCCTTTTCCCTGAGGGGACTCAGGGCGGCTTACAATCAAAAAGGAAAGGGAGTGTAGGACAATAGTAAAAGAAATGTGCAGCCCACCATGAGTCACAGGATTTGTCTACCACGGAGATATCAAACTAAGGTCTATCAATCTGTTGATTGATAGATAGATAGATAGATAGATAGATAGAGAGAGAGAGAGAGAGAGAGAGAGAGAGAGAGAGAGAGAGAGAGAGAGAGAGAGAGAGAGAGAGAGAGAGAGAGAGAGAGAGAGATTAAAAATAAGAATACAATGGTTAAAATTTCACACCATGCATACTGTTAAGAGTGGGGCTGGATACTAATCAACAGCCCCAGGCCTGCCGGAACAGCCAGGTCTTAGCAGCTTTACGGAAGGCCGGAAGAGTAGTAAGGGTCCGGATCTCTACGGGGAAGATCGTTCCATATTCCCTTTAGGGGGCTTTTAAGGTTTGGTCCGCACTACTATATTAGTTTGGGGAATTTTCAAAACATAGAGCACTTACTATGAAATCCGAGTCTCTCCCTAGTCTAATTGTCCAAAATGCTAATAAAATCTTGTATCCCAGATGACAGGGGAAAAACACTTATCAAGTGGGCCTATGATGAATAAGCACAATTAAGGAAGCCAATGGCATTTTGTGGTGGGAGGAATTCTGCGGACTGAAGATAGAAAGGCGAACTTTTGCAATTTTGAGGATGTTGTCTGCAAAGACTCAGAAGCTACACTCCACGCTGAACACAAAGAGGTTTTTATCCCTTATATAGCATTTAATTAAATAAAGACAAACAATGTAAAATTACTGTATGTACTTTAGAAGCAGGAAGAATAATAAATTATCAGATTGACTTTTGAGTTCCATAGAATTCAGTCCCAACTGAATAGGCAAATACAAGTAAGTATATACTTATTTGGGCAAAATATTCTAATTTCAGACAGACACCAATGTTCTAACTTCACACAGACGCCAATGGCTGAAAAGGACTAAGCAGGAAAGAGATTTTTCATGCTAGCAAAAAGCTCAATGAAGAATTTGGCAACTATGAAAATAGCAAATTCCAGCCATGTGGTTTTTGGAAGTAGACCAAAAATAATACCTTTTGTATTGTACCTTTTTAATAAGCCTATGATACAGTTAAGCACTGAATTAAATCCATAATAAGCAAGCTTCTGGCTCTACATTGCAATAAGCACATTTCCTCTTCCCAAACTTAAATGGCAAAGAAATCCCAACTTCCAGTACAAATTTTAGAGGGTTAAACTTTCTCCTTTCTCTGGTCTGCGTCTGTTCCACTTTTCACTTCAGGATTTCACCCTTGAAACCATGTGTTGTGGCCAACCAGTGGAGCTGGAAGCAGATTCCGACAGTGAGGAGGTTGGAGAGGAACATGGGCCAGTCCTGGAGAAGGCTCTGCATCAGAAGCAGAGATGGTGCCAGGGCCATCTGACAATTATCAGCTGCCTTCGGAGTCAGACATCAGTGAGGCAGACCAACAGCTGGAGCCTGTTCCCACTGTGCACATGCCCAGACAAAGGGAACAGCTAAGGAACAAGGGTCGACTTGGGAGTAAGGCCGCAGGTGGATGGTGAATGGCCCCACCCAGAGGGAATTAAAGAGGAGTGAAAGGGGAGTGGAGTTTGCAGGAGACAATTAGTTCATTCCTGCATTCTTGCCAAGTATTGCGATGTTTGAAAGATATCAGCCGGTTCCACCACAAAACCGCGGATGACAAAATCGCGGTCGACAAAAGCGCACATTTGACGTCATCACAGCGCGACGAAAACATTGCGCTGTGATCGAAAAATGTAAAAATAAAGCGAAAACCTTACCCTAACCCCCCCAAACCTAACCTTAAACCTAACCCTAAACCTAACCCTAAATCTAACCCTAAACCTAACCGTTAACGTAACGCTAAACCTAACGCTAACCTTTAACCTAACGCTAAACGTAACCCTAACGCTCTAAACCTAACCCTAACCCTTAACCTAACCCTAACCCTAAACCTAACCCTTTCCTTTATGTGAATCGGCTTGCTTTAATTTAATTTTTATTTGAATTTTTAGTTTTTTTCGTTGCGCTGTGATGACGTCAAATGCGCGCTTTCGTCGATCGCGCTTTTGTGGACCGCGGTTTTGATGGGTCACGTATCGGCCTGGCCATTCTCCAAGCCTGGTAAAGGTAATTGTGAACTATCTAGAAAGACTGTAGGAGAGGAAAGACTTTGTTGGAGAGGAATTCACTGTAAATTTTTTAAAAAGGGGGGTTTATCAGGATGAGGACTCGGCTTCGTGCAGCTGGGGAAGCCTGCGTCAGAACACCATGCAACAGAATCATACTATGCTTCAGTACTACCGATTGCATGTAACCAAACGAATACAGATAGTTCTTGACTTACAACAGTTTGTTTAGTGACTGTTCAAAGTTACAACAGCACTGAAAAAAGTGACTTAAGACTGTTTTTCACACAACTATTGCCCCATCCCCATGGTCACATGATCAAAATTCAGACGCTTAGCAACTGACTCATATTTATGACCATTGCTATGCCCCAAGGTCATGTGATCACTTTTTGCGACCTTCTGACAAGCAAAGTCAATGTGGAAGCTGCATTCAGTACATTCAGTATTTACCTCCCGGAGACCTATAAGATCACACAGACTAGGCCTCCTCCGGATTCCATCTGCCGGTCAATGTCGGCTGGCGACTCCCCGGGGGAGGGCCTTCTCTGTAGCTGCTCCAGCCCTACGGAACGATCTCCCCGTGGAGATCCGGACCCTTACTACTCTTCCGGCCTTCCGCAAAGCGGTTAAGACCTGGCTGTTCCGGCAAGCCTGGGGCTGTTGATTTATCCAGCCCCATTCTAAGCTATATGAATGTTGTGAAATTTTAATGTCTGTTCTTTTTAATTTTTATATGTTTCCCCCTTCCTGCTTTATCTGTAAGCCGCCCTGAGTCTCTCGAGAGTGGGCGGCATACAAATCCTAATAAACTGAAACTGAATTCACTGAACAACAGTGTTACTAATTTAAAATTGCAGAGATTCACTTAAGAACTGCGGCAAGAAAAGTTGTAAAATGGGGCAAAGCTACTTAACGAATGTCTCACTTAGCAACCGAAATGTTGGGCTCAATTGTGGTCAGAAGTCGAGAAGCAACTGTATTATCAGTGGGCATTATTATTGCCACAGACTAACATGATATTGTTCTTTCTCAACAAATTAACTCATGTACTTCCCCAAATTAATTCATTAAATGTAATTGCTTTATTGTTCCCATGACTACATTTCAAAAGGTACATTACACAGATGGCGAACATAAGAAATTGGGTGACTAAAGATCCCATCAGTTAGAGAACTTATTCCTATAAGGAAAGGGTAAAAGCTTTGGTTTTAGGAAGATGGATGAAGATACGATTGAAGCTGGGTTTCTTTAGTTATAGCAATAGCAGTTAGACTTATATATCGCTTCATAGGGCTTTCAGCCCTCTCTAAGCGGTTTACAGAGTCAGCATATCGCCCCCACAGTCTGGGTCCTCATTTTACCCACCTCAGAAGGATGGAAGGCTGAGTCAACCCTGAGCCGGTGAGATTTGAACAGCCAAACTGCCGAACTAGCAGTCAGCTGAAGTAGCCTGCAGTACTGCACTCTAACCACTGCGCCACCTCGGTTATTTAGTG
This sequence comes from Thamnophis sirtalis, assembly GCF_051295495.1. Taxonomy (NCBI): domain Eukaryota; kingdom Metazoa; phylum Chordata; class Lepidosauria; order Squamata; family Natricidae; genus Thamnophis; species Thamnophis sirtalis. The sequence goes on along the minus strand of NW_028261395.1, from coordinate 5,574,205 downwards.
CATGGAAACTGAAGCTGATTACATTGGTTTATACAAAGAATGATTCCCAAATAAAATACAGGTAGTCCTCAACTTACGACCACAATTGACCCCCCCCCCAACATTTTGTTGCTAAGTGCAAAATTTGTTAAGTGAGTTTTGGCCCCATTTTACGACTTTTCTTGCCACATTCGGTAAGTGAATCACTGCAGTTGCTAAATTAGCAGCACAGTTGTAAAGTGAATCTGGATTTCCCATTGACTTCGCTTATCAGAAGGTCGCAAAAGGGGACCCCATGTCCCAACAACACCGTCATAAATGTGAGTCTGTAGCCAAGCACCTGAATTTTGATCACGTGTCCATGGGGATTGCAATGGTTATGTGAAAAACTCCCTTTTTAAGGTGCCATTGTAACTTTGAACAGCCAGTAAGCGAACTGTTGTAAGTGGAGGTCTACCTGTATAAAAAAAAAACGAATCTTCCCACCAAAGGTGAATGTTCAACAACTTGAGTTAAGTGAGAAAAAATACTTATTCACACACTATGTACTAAAAACTTGAAGAGTATTCGGCGACTTCAGCTGGTCCAGAATGTGGCCGCGCAAGCGATCGTGGGTGCCCCTCGATTCACTCACGTAACACCTATCCTCCGCGAGCTGCACTGGCTGCCTGTTGATCTCAGGGTACACTTCAAGGTGCTAGTTGTCACCTACAAAGCCCTTCATGGTATTGGATCTGGGTACTTGAGAGACCGCCTACTGCCAATTACCTCCTCTAGACCAATAAGATCGCATAGATTAGGCCTCCTCCGAATTCCATCAGCCAGCCAGTGTAGACTGGCAACTACCCGGAGGAGAGCCTTCTCGGTGGCTGCTCCGACCCTCTGGAACGAACTCCCCGTGGAGATTCGTACCCTCACCACCCTCCAGACCTTCCGCATAGCCCTTAAAAGCTGGCTGTTCCAACAGGCCTGGGGCTAACGACTTGTAACCCCACTCGAATGGTGTGACTGTTGTTTTTTTAACGGTGTATGACTCTATGTTTTGTAACTTGTCTGTCTCCCCCCCCCTTCAATTGTGAGCCGCCCTGAGTCCCCTCAGGGAAAAGGGCGGCATACAAATAAAGTATAAATGAAAATGAAAACTATTGGAACTGTTTCTGAAAAATGAGATGACAACCACAGCAATTCACACTTTAAAACAGAATGAGATACATTTCAAGAAAGCACCATTATCAACTAGTCATGGCCACTTACAACTTCCAGGAAAACCAGATAATTATAATCAGTAGCAAGACATTGTTAAAATAGCAAGAATTGCCGTAGATTCTTTATTTTCCAGAAGTGTTTAATCACCTTTTTGGGAAACAGGATGGTGTCCTGTATTGGGCTGGATCTAATCCAGCAGGATTTTATTTATGTGACTGTAATAATCATTATCTGTTCCTGTAACTTTAATGAACGGCTACATTATTAGCCAGTCTTCTATTTCAACATATATTAGTTTAGTTTAGTTTTCCCTTTATTTGTATGCCACCCTTTTCCCTGGGGGGGACTCAGGGCGGCTCACAGTTAAAAAAAAAGGGGGGGGGAGACAAACAATATTCCAACATGGAGACAATACAACATATTAAAAAGAGAGCACAACAGTCACACAATTTGGGTGGGGATAGAATCTTAACCCCAGGCCAGCCGGGACAGCCAGATCTTTAAAGCGGTGCGGAAGGACTGGAGGGTGGTGAGGGTCCGAATCTCCACGGGGAGTTCGTTCCAGAGGGTCGGAGCAGCCACCGAGAAGGCTCTCCTCCGGGTAGTTGCCAGTCTGCACTGGCTGGAAGATGGAATTCGGAGGAGGCCTAATCGATGCAATCGTATCGGTCTAGTGGAGGTAATTGGCAGTAGGCGGTCTCTCAAGTACCCAGGCCCACTACCATGGAGGGCTTTGAAGGTGATATATACAGCATTTAGCCTTATTTTTTTTTTGTTCTGCACCCAATAAGTTTTATTTTCATTCAGTTGATACCAAGATTTTAAGGTTTCACTTCCACACCTGTTTTTCCAGCTGGATATTTGCAGAATAGTTAAATAAAAGCAGCCAACACCTAATGCTGAATATTAACTGAATATTTTTGCCATGTTCCCAGGCATTTTGAATCAATCAATTAATTAAAATGAGTATGCATACCCCCCCCCAAAAAAACCCTTAGTTCCTTTCCTATTTTATAAAGGGGTGGGGGAGGGAAGAGGGGAGAATCTTGTTCGTTGCCAACTCTTTTATCAATTCAGTATGTGAGTATTTCATGGAAAGAATTATTTTTTACAGCCTGATTTGTGAAGGAGACAAGTAATTCACAGCTGCTTTGTTTGTAGCGTGGCACGAACAAAACCGCGCTCGAATAAAGCGCGCCCGATTAAACCGCGTCGCTGACGTCAGCAGCAGGGTGACAACAGCAAGCGCGGAGAAATAAGGGCGCTTTAAATAGTGCTTTGAAAGCAAGCTGATTCAAGTTAAGTTAAGGGTTAGGTTTAGGGTTAGGTTTAGGGTTAGGTTAAGGGTTAGGGTTAGGGTTAGGGTTAGGTTAAGGGTTAGGATTAGGTTTAGCGTTAGGTTAAGGATTAGGTTTAGGGTTAGGTTAAGGGTTAGGTTTAGGGTTAGGATTAGGTTAAGGGTTAGGATTAGGTTTAGCGTTAGGTTAAGGATTAGGTTTAGGGTTAGGGTTAGGGTTAGGTTAAGGGTTAGGGTTAGGGTTAGGATTAGGATTAGGTTTAGGGTTAGGGTTAGGGTTAGGTTAAGGGTTAGGGTTAGGTTTAGCGTTAGGTTAAGGATTAGGTTTAGGGTTAGGTTTAGGTTAAGGGTTAGGTTTAGGGTTAGGTTTAGGATTAGGTTTAGGGGGGTTAGGTTTAAGTTTAGGGGTTAATTTTAGGTTTAGCGTTTACAGCGTGCTTTTTTCTCCACTCTGTTGTCGCGCTGTGATGATGTCAGCTACGCGGTTTCGTCGAGCGCCCTTTAGTCGAACGCGGTTTTGTGGTGGAACCTGTTTGTTGTGCTTCTTCAAAAGCCACAAGAACTGAGACTTGTTTAAAACTCTTTAATTCTTGTCCCTAAAACCCTTAGATAAATTCCCGATCTGCATTCAGAGATTTGGGCTGAGAACAATAGGTTCCATGGCTTATCAATACTATTTTTAGACAAGTGTTACTTCTTTCAATTTATCTGAAACTAGCTGATAACCTGGCATTGTCTGGGTATTTATTTATAGGGGGGAAAATGTCATTAGCAAAACTGGCTAAGGAATTCCGGGAATTGACCTCCACAAGTCTTAAAGTTGCCAAGGTTGGAGACGGCTGGTTTAATGAAATCCAGTATCATGTGGCGGCTGTTCTATTGTAAACAATGACACACACAAACACATACGCGCACACAGAGCTGTCTTCTATTTCTTTATAGTACAACAGCCTTGAACCATTCAGTCACATACAGACAGTCCTTGTTCATTGATTCAGTGACTGTTCAAAAGTTGCATATTTGAATTAGCCAAGGTCATAACCGGAATTCCATTTAAAAAAAACAAAAACAATTCAGTCTAACTTTTCAGTGTGTTCAATGATATCAGAAGGCAGACAGCTAATGTTTTTATCAGCCAATTCGAGTGACTAAGTGCCGGCTTGCTTTCAACGTACTTCAGAAATTACGCGGGGAATCCCAAAGCTGATCAGGAATGTTTCCATGGGGAGTCATCTCAAGGGAAGAAAATTTGGCATATTATGTGGCAATAGTATGTACATACCAGGGGTGGGTTTCTCGCGGCGTCCTCGTGCATGCGTGCGGTGCGTGCATGCACGCGTGCGGCGCACACATGCATACTAGCGTCTGTGCGATGCTCCAGCTGCTTCTGGAGGATCGCGCAGGCACTGTGTGCATCCTGCGCATGCGTGGAAGCGCAGAACTCGTCTAAACTGGGTAAGGAGTGCGGGCGCGCCCTTCGCCGTTCCCAGAAGTTACTTACTTCCAGGTTCGCCGACCAACCGGTTCGCAGGGACCGCCACGAACCGGTTGAAACCCACCCCTGGTACATACTAACTACATAAGAAAAGCTGAGCGCCAAAGAATTGAGGCCTTTGAACTATGGTGCTCGAGAAGACTCCTGTGAGTCCCTTGGACTGCAAAGTGATCAATCCGGTCAGTCCTAGAGGAGATCAACCCTGACTGCTCTTTAGAAGGCGAGATCCTGAAGATGAAACTCAAATACGTTGGCCATCTAATGAGAAGGAAGGACTCACTGGAGAAGAGCCTCATGCTGGGAAAGATTGAGGGCAAAAGAAGAGAATGAGGTGGCTGGATGGAGTCACCGAAGCAGTTGGCGTGAGCTTAAATGGACTCCAGAGGATGGTAGAGGACAGGAAGGCCTGGAGGAATGTAGTCCATGGGGTCGCAATAAATAAAATAAAATAAATAAACTAACAACAACATTAACTACACCATCATTATTCCTTTCTTCATTTTTAAAGTTGTATTTAAACTCAAAAACATAATATTAACATTTAACACAACGTAAGTTATATTATACAACACTATAAATTTTATTTACTCTTTCAGTCTTAAGGTAAAAAATAATAATCAGTAAACCTTAACACCTTTTCCCTAAAGGTAGGTTGTTATGTTGGTAATTCTGTGCTTTATTCTTTATTTTTTGTTCTATACGTAATACTATATAATTATTCAAATCAATTTTCCCCATCATCCTTCTGGTGGTTTAACTTCCCTTATAACAATTTATTGCACACCGGAGAGTAGAATATTACAATCAATCACACCTTTTCAAGCTTGGCATTTCTTTATTTGAGAAAACCAGCATAAAAGCCAGTAATATGAAAAGATTTTTTTATAACAATGCTTTGTAAAAACTCAATAGGGGAAATATAGACCAATTAGTAGCTAATTATTAATGCAATTATTTTTTTATTATAGATGGGTTGAAATATAATGTTCTCCAAATATTGCTAAAAATAACTCGCTAAAAGACTCACTTACCATGTCTAATACCGTATTTTCACCCATATAACCCGCGGGTTATATGCGGTTTTTACATGCACAGCGCCCCCCTGCGGGTTATATGCGTGGGCGGGGTATACGGAAGATATTTTACACGATCGGAGGCTTGCACAGGCTTCTTTCTCCGTTTCTTCCCCCACCCCGATCTCAGCTGTTTCCTTCTCCTCCGTTCCTTTCCTCTTCCCCAGCTTGCGCAGGCTTGTTTCTCCGTTTCTTCCCCCACCCCGATCTCAGCTGTTTCCTTCTCCTCCGTTCCTTTCCTCTTCCCCAGCTTGCGCAGGCTTGTTTCTCCGTTTCTTCCCCCACCCCGATCTCAGCTGTTTCCTTCTCCTCCGTTCCTTTCCTCTTCCCCAGCTTGCGCAGGCTTGTTTCTCCGTTTCTTCCCCCCCCATCTCAGCTGTTTCCCTTCTCTCTTACTCGTCGCGGGTTATATGCGTGGGCGGGTTATATGCGTGGGCGGGGTATACGGAAGATATTTTACACGATCCGGAAAACCCGCGGGTTATATGCGTGGGCGGGTTATTTGCGTGGGCAGGTTATATGGGTGAAAATACGGTACTGTAGTATAATATAATTCAGCAAAATCTGGAAGGCTATTAGTTGAGGACATGCAGATTGACACATTAAAAATAGTTCAAATAGAATTTCATCCTATTTTATATATCTATGGTGACTATGCAGCATCTCTAGGAATATAATCCTTCCAGCACACTAGGAAATTTAGTTTATTAATATGAATTATAATTTGTAATATATTTTCCACCAGTGGCAGGAGCACAACTCCTGGAATCCAGGGTGTTTTTTTCCAAAAAGCAATTAGGCTTTTTTGATGTATTTTTTCTATGAAAAAGTTTTGCTTCTCATCCAAGAACTTTCTTGAGTTCTCTTCTTCTTCACAACTGAAGAAGCTTCTTAAATGAGAAGCAAAATGTGTTCAAAGGAAAAAAACAAGAAAGCCCAGTTGCCTTTTAGAAAAAAAAAGCACTTTGGGACAAGCCTGACCTGGATGATTGGGACTCTCCATAGATAATTCCTGGAAGCAAAAGAAAAGAACTCAACAATAACAATATGAACTGAGTAATTCCAAGCTTTGGAAGACCATCTAAAGCACCCTCCATAGCAGCCTTGATCAGCTGATCGAAGACTTTCCTATTTAGAAAGGGATTTTTCCACATGCACCTTTTTTTCAGAATAAAGGTAGTCCTTGACCTACAACAGTTTATTAAGTGACCGTTTGAAGTTACAACAGCACTGAAAAAAGAGACTTATGACTGTTTTCACACTTACAGCCATTGTAGCATCCCTGTGATCAAAATTCAGACGCTTGGCAATTCACTCATTTATATTTAATATACTTATGACAATTGCAGTGCCTTGAGGTCTTGGGATCACCATTTGCACCCTTCTGATAAGCAAAGTCAATTCGGAAGCCAGTTTCACTTTACAACTGTGTTACTAAATTAACCACTGGACAGAGGTAGGTTCCTACCAGTTTGCACCTATTCGGTAGAACCTGTTCGTCAAATCTACCGAACCAATTAGAAGAGGTTCCACCAGTGGACCCGGAAAGCAGGCCACACCTACAGAAGAGGTTCCAAAAAGTTTTGAAACCCACCACTGATTTATTCCCTTTGAAATACAAGTAGTAAGTAGTAAGCTACTTACCTTCTGTAAGTAGCTCTTTTATTGTTTTGTGTACTTATTTTACTCTTATTTAAGTAGTAAGTGCACAAAATAATAAATTTCCTTTTTTATATCTCCTTTTTGTAGATCATCCATTGGGGCAAAGAATTCAGTGACATCGTCTTGGCCACTCCCATCCGGTTACATGACTGCCAAGCCACTCCCACCCGGTCACATGACCAGCAAGCCATTCCCATCCAATCACATGGCTGGCAAGCCACCCCCACTCAGTCACATGGCCGGCAAGCCACTCCCACCCTATCACATGGCCGGCAAGCCACTCCCACCCTATCACATGGCCGGCAAGCCACTCCCACAAAGGAGGCCACACCCACAGAGTAGGTTCCAATAAATTTTTGAAACCCACCACTGATTTATTCCCTTTGAAATACAAGTAGTAAGTAGTAAGCTACTTACCTTCTGTAAGTAGCTCTTTTATTGTTTTGTGTACTTATTTTACTCTTATTTAAGTAGTAAGTGCACAAAATAATACATTTCCTTTTTTATATCTTCTTTTTGTAGATCATCCATTGGGGCAAAGAATTCAGTGATATCGTCTTGGCCACTCCCATCCGGTTACATGACTGCCAAGCCACTCCCACCTGGTCACATGGCCGGCAAGCCACTCCCACAAAGGAGGCCACACCCACAGAGTAGGTTCCAAAGATTTTTGAAACCCACCACTGCCACTGGAGCGGTGGTAGGGTTAAAGTTGGGATATAATTCTATTTAAATAAATCATTCATAGATAAAAATAATAATAATTCCAGTTAACTAAATAAACTAAATCGTTCCAAATGGTAACTGAAGAACTTGGAAGAATATAAATAGAATATACACACAGGAAACAAATCAGTAAGAGAAGGGGAAGCCCCCAGGGACATAAAAAGTTCAGAGGAAGAAACTTAGGAAGGGCCTGCCCTAATGAATCAGACGATTAAAAGTGACGGCAGGAATCTACCTTCAAACATGCGGGATTCTGTTTATCCTTTCTGATAAAAGTAGCATTAGCTCATCTCGTCCTGTTTCCTGTCTGATTTACCCAGAAGGCCTGACATTATAATTATAATCTGTCGTCAAAAAAATCTTTCTGTGTAGCAGCGCAATACTTACGTTAACATGACTACTTTGTTGTTATTAGTTGAGAAGTTGTGTCCGACCCATCGCGACCCCAGGGACAATGTTTCTCCAGGCCTTCCTGTCCTCTACCATCCTCTGGAGTCCATTTAATCTCGTGACCTGTCAAAACCGCGGTCCACAAAAGCGCGCTCGACGAAAGCGCGTACGTGACGTCATCACAGCGCGCCGAAAAAAATTAAAAATTGAAATAAAATTAAAATTAAAGCAAGCTGATTCACATAAAGGTAAGGGTTAGGTTTAGGTTTAGGGTTAGGGTTAGGGTTAGGTTTAGAGCGTTAGGGTTACGTTTAGCGTTAGGTTAAAGGTTAGCATTAGGTTTAGCGTTAGGTTAAGGGTTAGGTTTAGGTTTAGGGTTAAGGGTTAGGTTTAGGGTTAGGTTTGGGGGGTTAGGATAAGGTTTTCGCTTTAATTTTACATTTATCGATCACAGCACGATGTTTTCGTCGCGCTGTGATGACGTCACGTACACGCTTTCGTTGAGCGTGCTTTCGTCTACCGCGGTTTTGTGGTGGAACCATTTAATCTCACGCCTACTGCTCCAGCCTCCTCATTCTCTGTCATTCTCCATTCTTCTTTCGCCCTCAATCTTTCCCAGCATTAAGCTCTTCTCCAGTGAGTCTTTCCTTCTCATTAGGTGGCCAAAGTATTTAAGTTTCACCTTCAGGATCTGGCCTTCTAAAGAGCAGTCAGGGTTGATCTCCTCTAGGACTGACCGGTTTGATCACCTTGCAGTTCAAGGGGACTCGCAGGAGTCTTCTCCAGCACCATAGTTCAAAGGCCTCCATTCTTTGGCGCTTCAGCCTTCCTTATGGTCCAACTTTCCCAGCCATACATTGAAACTGGGAAAATCATAGCCTTGACTATACACACATTTGTTGGCAGGGTGATGTCTCTGCTTTTTAGCATGCTGCCTAGATTAGCCATAGCTTTCCTCCCCTGGAAATGGCTATATGTTTTCCTTAAAAGCGAGGAAAATTTTATTTATAGGCTACGATACCCCCAAAGTTCAAATGTACAGCATCTATGTAATTTGCAACCATCTAACCCAACTTTTCTATTGCAGCAAGATATATTTATTGGTAAGAACGTGCTAAGAGCACTCAAATCGGGGATAGCTGCCAACACTTTCCATTTCCTAGGACAGAAATGTGTCACTCACACTCAGCTGCATGTTCAGCACACTGAAAACATATTAATTAACTGATAAAAAAATATTCCTAGTATATTACAGTAGAAAAAATAAAGAGCAAAAATTTTAATTCACAGGGTTCTGGTCTCTGTGGTTACCAAGAGAAGAGAATGCATTCTATTGTTAGTATTTTATATAAGTGGAGAACTTGGCAAGATCTTTAAGTCTTGGAAGAAAAGCAGATCAAGGTTTTTATTAAGCCTTTTGCAGATATGCTAAGCTAACATTCTTCTAAAGGTATTATATATATATAATATTTTATGAATCAGAAATATGCCCTTCTACCTTATTAGTCAATATCAGTATTAGGAATGTTGACTGGAATAATTAAATTAAAAATCAAGAACATAATAAACAGCTAAGATGCTGCTGAGAAGGATGAAAATAACTTGTGCATTTCTTTAGCAATAGCAATAGCAGTTAGACTTATATACCGCTTCATAGGGCTTCAGCCCTCTCTAAGCGGTTTACAGAGTCAGCATATTGCCCCCAACAACAATCCGGGTCCTCATTTTACCCACCTCGGAAGGATGGAAGGCTGAGTCAACCTTGAGCCGGTGAGATTTGAACAGTCGAACTGCAGAACTGCAGTCAGCTAAAGTAGCCTGCAGTGCTGCATTTAACCACTGCGCCACCTCAGCTCTTTGAATTAATAGACTCTTAGCTAGAACACTATAAATATTACTAAAAGAATTCAATAACTAAATACCAAAATAATGTATTTTAGTTGCCAATGCAGGGGACACTGAGCTCATATCCAAGGGCCAGTGGTGGGTTTCAAAAAATTTTGGAACCTCTTCTGTAGGTGTGGCCTGCTTTCCGGGTCCACTGGTGGAACCTCTTCTAACCGGTTCGGTAGATTTGACGAACCGGTTCTACCGAATAGGTGCGAACTGGTAGGAACCCACCTCTGGTATAATTATTACATTTGTCAATCTTAACAGTCCACAAATAAAAGTTGCATGTGGCCCTGTGCTTCAGATTGATTTAATTTTTTTTACCATCAAGTCAACATCAACTTTTAGTGACTATGCACCTTCTCAAGAAAGATCTGTCCCTTATGCAGAAACTGGAGCCATTTTGCAAATTCCTGCAGATTTTCTGAGCCGAGGTGGCGCAGTGGTTAGGGTGCAGTACTGGAGGCCACTTCAGCTGACTGTTATCTGCAGTTCAGCGGTTCTAATCTCACCGGCTCAAGGTCGACTCAGCCTTCTATCCTTCCGAGGTGGGTGAAATGAGGACCCAGACTGTGGGGGCGATATGCTGACTCTGTAAACCGCTTAGAGCGGGCTGAAAGCCCTATGAAGCGGTATATAAGTCTAACTGCTACTGCTACTACTTCTATCAAAAATCAGTCCACGTGTCCATCAGACTTACTCAGTTTCCCAAACCCTTACCCAACTGGAACTATATCTTAGTTCTAACAAAAAAAAAAAACTGCCAGAATAAATATATGTCTTCCCGATGTAGCTACAGACTTTGCAAGCCTTCGCAGCAGTTAATAAACTCAGTTTTAGTCTTCCAAACTTGCTAGGAAAGATGTTTGCAACACAATCAAAAGTGATGCATTGCTCTCTCTCCTTCCTGTGCCTTCCCATCTGGAAATGATAGATGAACGTCCTCCAGTGACACTCTGGTTCTTGGAGGCTGCAGTCTCTATGGCTGCCAGACACAGCGGACTGCAGCTGGAAAAAAACAGAGCTGCAACTGTCAGGCTGGCACAAAGAGAGCTTTTTCTAAGGCATCACTGAATTAACTTTGTAGGAAAATAATGATAACAACAATAATTATATTAATGAACAATGGGGACAGTGAAACAGGCCTAATATTTGACGAACCATTATGAAGCAAATATTTGGACTGAGTAACTTACAGATCTTGGCAGAACTGATTTGGGCTCCATAGCTTATTATTTAATAAATTATTAGCAATAGCAATAGCAGTTAGACTTATATACCGCTTCATAGGGCTTTCAGCCCTCTCGAAGCGGTTTACAGAGTCAGCATATCGCCCCCACAGTCCGGGTCCTCATTTCACCCACCTCGGAAGGATGGAAGGCTGAGTCAACCTTGAGCCGGTGAGATTAGAACCGCCGAACTGCAGATAACAGTCAGCTGAAGTGGCCCGCAGTACTGCACCCGAACCACTGCGCCATCTCGGCTATTATTATTATTATTATTATTATTATTATTATTATTATTATTATTATTATTATTATTGTCACGTTCTGAGCATGCTCAATAAAAGTTGTTTAAGCGGGAGTTACTCGACATCTGATTGGCTGGTCGTTTGACAGCTCCCTTTTTATACTGGAGCTGTCAAACGACCAGCCAATCAGCTGTCGAGTAACTCCCGCTTAAACAACTTTTATTGAGCATGCTCAGAACGTGACAATAATGATTATTTAAGAGCCATGGGGGGGCGCAGTGGTTAGAGTGCGGTACTGCAGGCTACTTCTGCTGCCTGCTGGGTACCTGCAATTTGGCAGTTCGAATCTCACCAAGCTCAAGATTCCATCCTTCCGAGGTGGATAAAATGAGGACCCAAATTGTTGGAGGCAATAGGATGACTCTGTAAACCGCTTAGAGAGACTTTAAAGTACTGTGAAGCGGTAGACAAGTTTAAGTGCTTTTGCTAATTGCTATTGAGCGACTGAGTGACTAAGCTTTACTCAGAAAGCTGAAAGTGCCACTGATAACGAAAGAAACTGCTCACATCAAAAGTGTAACCTTTGCACTTCTGTCCAAAGAGATCAATCTTAATTATTATCTATGTGTACTATTACTTTTTCATTTATTATTATGACAACTGCCGTTCTATCTAAATAAATGCGTATTAGCAAGTATGAGAATTTATTTTCTATTTTTCAAATACCAACCATTTTTCAGATTGCCCCCTTACAAAAATTTAGTGAACTGAGCACTCCTTACTTCTGATAGGCCTAAGACTCTCTTACATAGGTAGTCCTTGACTTACAACAACTGAGCCCAAAATCTGTTGCTCGGCGAGACAGTTGTTAAGTGAATTTTGCCTCATCTTACAACCTTTCTTACGACAGTTGTTAAAGATATCACTGCAGTTCTCAAATTAGTAACACAGTTAAATTGTAAATTGAATGAATTTATATGCCGCCCAATCCCAAAGGACTCCGGGCGGCTTACAAAATACAACTCTAAAAAGATAAAAATTAAAAATAGGGAAAGAGAAAACAGGTTAAAAAGCAACACATCATACACTCAATCTAGGCGGGGCTGGACCTCATTCATGAGGTCAACAGCCCTAGGCCTGCCGGAATAGCCAGGTTTTAGTGGCCTTTCGGAAGGACGAGAGAGTGGGAAGGGTCCGGATCTCTGGGGGTAGGTCGTTCCATAGGGTCGGAGCAGCTACAGAGAAGGCCCTCCCCCGAGGAGTCACCAGCCGGCATTGTCCGGTCGACGGCACCCGGAGAAGGCCCATCCTGTGAGATCTTATTGGTCAACTAACAGTTGTTAGTGAATCTAACTTCCTCATTGACTTTGCTTGTCAGAAAGTTGCACCATGTGATCATATGAACCCAGGGTTCATCGTAAGTATGAACTCTATCAAGCATCCAAATTTTGATCATGTGATCATGGGGATGCAATGGCCATTAAGTATGAAAAAATAATTGTAAGTCGTTTTTCAGCTGTTTGCAACTTCAAACTGTTAAAATATGCATGACTGGGAGAGACATGCGAACAAGGTCAGCCAATGAATAGGCATAGGAACTAAGTCAGCCAATGGGAGCTTAAACAGATCTGAGTCTGTGCAGAGACTTGAAACAGAAACTTAAGCAGTCTGCTGCTCTGAGAAGTAAACTAGCAGTCTGCCTGGGCTTGTCTGCTTAAATGAAACAAACAGCTGGTGTTTGCCTGTAACTCTCCTGCCTTGTCTTTCCTTGGAAGAACCACCTGTTGATATTGTACACTTATTCATATATTCTTATGTATACAAAGAAGTTAAGAATCCAGCTGAATCAGTTATCTGTGTGTGCTTCTGTATTTGAATTTATGCAACAAACTCTTGACACAAACAGTGACTAAATGAATGGTTGTAAGTCACGGACTACCTGTATTTGTTGACTTGGAAAGGCTTTTATTTTTTTACAATCCATCTTAAAATAAAAATAGAATGTTCAGATAAATTTCATTAACCTATCAAATACTACAATATTACATACTAAGTTATGGAAGCTCAGATCTGCAGGCCAAACTTGGACTCCTATCCCAGTGTTTTTCAACCACTGTGCCGTGGCACACTAGTGTGCCGTGACATAGTGTAAGGTGTGCCGTGGGAAAAACACTTTATATATAGTCAATATAGGCACAGAGTTAAAAAAATTTAACATTTTCTAATGGTGGTGTGCCTCGTGATTTTTTTCATGAAAAAAGTGTGCCTTTGCACAAAAAAGGTTGAAAAACACTGTCCTATCCAATCTGTTGAACCTCAAGCCAAATCCTCTACCTGAAGGATGAAGGAGCAAAAACTACGATAGCTTGGATATTTTATTCAAAGTTAATGTTTGAAAATGCTCTGACTTCCTAGTGTTTCCCTCCATCCGAAAGGTCACAGTATCTCAAAATGCTTCTGTCTGGGAGCTGAGTTAGAAATTATTAAATTAACATTATTGAGGCAATAAATTTAGGATTAAAAAAGAACTGTAGGCAATTAACTTTTTATTATTGATTACTGTCATTGGTTTATTTTATTTCTAATTCTACCTTTTTTAAGCTTTGCTTTTTGTTTTTCGGGGGGAAAAGTATAACAAATAGAGTTTTGGGGGGAGGAGATATTCTGAATCAAATTTAGTAGCAGGGACTTGCGTGACCCGTCAAAAGCGCGGAGGACAAAATCGCGCTCGACGAAAGCGCGCATGTGACGTCATCACAGCGCGACGAAAAAAATTAAAAATTGAAATAAAATTAAAATTAAAGCAAGCCGATTCAGATAAAGGTAAGGGTTAGGGTAAGGGTTAGGGTTAGGGTTAGGGTTAGGTTAAGGGTTAGGTTTAGAGCATTAGGTTAAGGGTTAGCGTTAGGTTTAGCGTTACGTTAACGGTTAGGTTTAGGGTTAGATTTAGGGTTAGGTTAAGGGTTAGGTTTAGGGTTAGGTTTGGGGGGGTTAGGGTAAGGTTTTCGCTTTTTTTTTACATTTTTCCATCACAGCACGATGTTTTCGTCGCGCTGTGATGACGTCAAATGCGCGCTTTCGTCGAGCGCGATTTTCTCCTCCGCGGTTTTGTGGTGGAACCGGGACTTGTACTATAGTTAGAAATCCTTTTTATATTTTGATGTTAAGTTCTCTTGTAAGAGTAGACACAGTAATGTTGATAAGAAAATAGCCGGTGTATAACTGTGTTGCATTTTCAACTCCTCATTTTTCAACATTTGGTATAGCTTTCCCAAATAATTGGAATTATCTCGTCTTCGTCACTAATAGTGTTAGGAGTGGCGGAAGAAATTAGTCACATTAAGCAGTGTGGCAAAATTAAGAGTCACACAACCAACAGAGATAAAAACTACACACAGACACACATTTTTGACTCAGTGAAGGCAACTGTGGATTTACAGGCAACTGTAAAGTTTTGTCAAGTTGGGTTGACAAAATTAGAAATGGGGAGGTGAGGAGCTGCCTGGGAAAGCCAAGGGAAATCATCAAAACCATAAAAAAGCAAAAAGTTAGAATATTTTGGACATGTGATGTGAAACCAGAAAAAATATGGCATAATCTTCCAAGGAAAGATTGAAGGCAAAGGAGGTCCAGGCAGAAGAACATCATCATAGCTTCAAAATCTAAGGTTTGGACAAAATCTCCATTCCCTCCCCATTCCAGGGGAAGGATACTGCAAAATCCCCATTTCCTCCCAATCAGCTGGGACTCGGGAGGCAGAGAATAGATGGGGGCGGGGCCAGCCAGAGGTGGTATTTACCAGTTCTCAGAAGTACTCAAAATTTCTGCTACCAGTTCTCCAGAACTGGTCAGAACCTGCTGAATACCACCTCTGGTTCTGTTCATCTTTTTTTGGAAACTGAATTTCCAGAAAGGGGGCAAAAAAAAAAAAGCAGAAATAGTCAGAATTCTGAGGAGCTGTTTTTTAAAGCACTTGGAGGATTTGAAGTAATGTTGACTTCTCTTGTCTTTACCTAAAGACAACGCTGAATATCCAGTAATTATATCTTCCAGGTGTATTTGGAACAATGAATCTGAAGCAAATATATGATTTACCACTGGCACGAGGGACATTGTGATTCCCATCCACTTATGTTATCCTCCCTAAGAGGGGGGTCACAAAGTATATCCTGTTCTCTGCTCAACATTTTTGCATAAATGTGATAAGCGGGTTCTGCGTGATTGGTTGGCATGGAGAACCTGTTCTGCAAGTTGTTAATAGCTTACTATTTCTCTGCTACCTCCAAGATATTAAAAGCAAAGTGGAATAATTACACTTATAATATATGCCTTCAGTTTGAGCTCATTGAAGAAATCCTGGCAACCTTAATAGAAAAATTAGTATGTGGAATGAGAAGAGCTCTGTTCCCCAAAGCTATTTTAGTATTAAATCTTTTAATCTGTTGTTCAGCAGGTTGAAGTGATGTGAGTTAAGGAGGGAAATACCAGTTGCCTTCTTTTTTATTCTTCTTGTGCCATATCTGTCATCGGACGTTGGTGATGATGTTGGCGATCCTCTTTTTATCAACAGCCGCACGAAAAAGTGCTGTTGAGTTTTAAAGTACCCTTCCCCTGGAATGGGGTGGGAATGGAGATTTTGCAGTATCCTTCCCTTGCCACGCCCATTATGCCACGCCCACGCCATGCACGCCATGCCATATCTATCACACCACGCCCACCAAGCCACGTCCATATGGTTCCACCACAAAACCGCGTTCGACTAAAGCGCGCTCGACGAAACCGCGTAGCTGACGTCATCACAGGGCGACAGAAGCACACTGTAAACACTAAACCTAAAATTAACCCCTAAACCTAAACCTAACCCCCCTAAACCTAATCCTAAACCTAACCCTTAACCTAACTCTAAACCTAACCCTAAACCTAACCCTTAACCTAACCCTAAACCTAATCCTAACCCTTAACCTAACCCTAAACCTAACCCTAACCCTTAACCTAACCCTAAACCTAACCCTAACCCTTAACCTAACCCTAAAGCTAACCCTAACCCTAACCCTAAACCTAACCCTTACCTTAACTTGAATCGGCTTGCTTTCAAAGCGCTATTTAAAGCGCCCTTTCTCCGTGCTCGCTGTTGTCGCCCTGTTGATGACGTCAGCGACGCGGTTTAATCGGCCGCGCTTTAGTCGAGCGTGGTTTTGTCGTGCCACGGTCCATATAACCGATAGTAAAAACATTTGAATCCCACCACCGGCTCTCATTCTATTTTTCTACCAGTGGTAGAAAGAGAGGTGTCCGTTAGAAAAAGGTTATTGTCTAACTTTAGGACCTGCTGGCTAGGTTTAACTCCACATTTCTGTTTTACACAATATTACAAAAAATATCATAAAACATATGCAAAGTAACACTCGATGAAAAGAAGAACCCCCAATTTCAGTGCTTGAGATTTGTAGTATATATTTTTATAGGCTCTCTTATACGAGGAGGTCTTTCCCTCCAATTTGGCAGAACTAAAGAAACTTCTATAGTATGATGAGTTTTTATTTGAAAGCAAAGGAAAGGCAGTGCCAGGAGTCTCCTGAGTGTGCCAGATCAATGGTAGAAGGTCAACGTGAATTACAGAAGCATTTTGTGGATATCTTAATACATAATTTTCAATCTGGAATGATACATGATAGATGCTGTCTTCCAGAGGCCAGAAGTGTAAACACTGAATGACCTGATCTTTCCAAAACAAAGAATAGCTTTCTTCAGAGCCAGATTTAACATTCTTCCTTCAGCACTCCTCCAAGGCAGGTATAAGAGAACACCTATAGCCAAACGCGTTTGTATATGTGATAAAGGAGAAGTGGAAGATAATTCACATCAGGGGTGGGTTTCTCACCCCGTTCCAACCGGTTCGGTTGGAACAGGGCCGGCGGCGTCCTCGTGCACGCGCGCGGTGCACGCATGCGTACTAGCGTCTGTGCGACGCTCCAGCTGCTCCTGGAGGATCGCGCAGGCGCTGTATGCATCCTGCGCATGCGTGGAAGCGCAGAACTCATCAAAACCGGGTAAGGACCGCGGGCGGGCGCGCCCTTCGCCGTTCCCGGAAGTTACTTACTTCCGGGTTCGCTGACCAACCGGTTCGCAGGGACCGCCGCAAACCGGTTGAAACCCACCCCTGATTCACATGTACTATTACACTGCGAGCTATACAGAGCTTGTAGGTCTGCACATATTCTCCCCTTATTAGAGAGATTGCCAGGGAGGGCAGACAATTTTTATCTAGGCTTTCTCCTCCAGGACACTAACCCGGTTACCACGTATGCAGCGGCAAAGTTCTGTGCTGCTGCAATGTCCAAAAGAAAAAATAATTGGCTACAGTATAGTACCATCTTGTACCAATTATCTGGACATTCCTTTAACAATCTTTGGACCACAATGTTATTATCCACTTTTAATGTCAATACTTTTTAATTATATTTTAATGTTAGTATTTTTTTAATATAGTGTAAAAACAAACGTATATTGCTGGTCTTTGACCGTAATAAAGATCTTACTTACTTACTTACTAAATGAAATCTGAGAACTTTGAATAAAATTCAGGACAATGCTTATACCCAGCGTCAGTAAATAGTCTCTCTAAAGGGCCTGTTCATACAATAATTTTAAAACTAGTTTATAGGTAGATTTGCTAATGTCGGCAGCAATGTCACAGTATGAATTGGCTACTGAATTACTTCCATGCTACCTACTGAAAATTAAGATAGAAATTAGTGACCATACAAACAATAAGCCACAGCTTGAACTAAATAAGCAATTTAGTGCAAAAATATTTCACGTAGAACCAAAAATCAATGTATTTACAAAACTCTTTTTTTTACTAAGGCTGTCCTACATCAACTGCTAATTGTCCTATTAGAATTCTAAGTCATAGAATTCTATGACTTAGAATTTCCACTATCACTTTCTTTTTGTTCAGAAATTGTATCTTTTCCTTCAAAAAAGACTTAATGTCAGCACTGATGGGAAACCATATGGATAAGTATTCACAAATGGGGATACAACATGAGAAACACTGTGGAAGTCTATGGTGTAAGAAATGGAGACCTACTGCTCAGCCAGAAATTACATCTGTGATCCAATTATAACTTGATTATTTAAACTTTTGTGAAGGATGCAATGGACCTATTTTTTTCCAACATATTGTTTACTGTATTGTGTAAATCCAGCTGTTGTGATTTACTCAGTAAACAAAACATATGTGAATTAATTTAGTTGGATGGGGCTTGAGTCAATTGGAAAAGAAGAAGCAATAGAGTTGCTTCTTCTTTTCCAATTGACTCAAGCCTCAATATCCTCCGCGAACTGCACTGGCTACCTGTCGATCTCCGGAAACGCCTCAAGGTGCTACTTGTCACCCATAAAGCCCTTCATGGTAGTGGATCTGGGTACTTGAGAGACCGCCTACTGCCAATCACCTCCACGCGACCAATTAGATCCCATAGATTAGGCCTCCTCCGAGTTCCATCTGCCGGTCAATGCCGACTGGCAACTACGCGGAGGAGAGCCTTCTCGGTGGCAGCTCCGACCCTATGGAACGATCTCCCCGTGGAGACTTTCCGCACAGCCCTTAAAATCTGGCTATCCCGTCAGGCCTGGGGCTAAAGACTGTAACCCACCCGAATGGTATGAATGTTGTGCTTTTAATTATGTACTGTCATACGTGTTAAATGTTTGTTTCCCCCCCCTTCGAGTTGTAAGCCGCCCTGAGTCCCCCCAGGGAAAAGGGCGGCATATAAATAAACTCTCATAACTCATAACTCATAACTCATAACTCAATAGAGTTACAGGGAAAAAGAGAAGAATTAATAAAGCTAAAGAGACCAATGCTAATCTTGAAAGGAATATTAAAAAATGCAGAGCCTAACAGGAAATGACTGGAAGCCGGAACAATTTAACATTTAATTTTACCATATATTAACTAGCAATTTCTAGATCAATTGCATATACTGTATAAATAATTCAGTACTATAACATGATCCTCAGTCATGCCTTAAATTTGACCAATCTTATATCTAAGCCACACTGCAATCCAACAATATCAAATCAAGAGTGTGTCCGTTTTATTTAAGGGATAAAAAGCAGGATCAAAAAAGGATATACTCCCAATGAAAATCTCATGGACGTAAGCTGTCAATTTCCTGGAGGAAGGCGCGCTGCAGTGAAACAGCAGGTGACCAAAAACCCACTTCGTAGAACAAGATAATATACAGAATAAGAGAAACAGGACTTCAGACATTTCTTAATGCTACATGGAAAGTTGAAGACAGCATTTGAATGAAACTAAGAATGCTTCAACCACATGGAATGTGCTTTGCAAAACTGGCGGTTCAGGGGAGTCTGATGACATCAGTTGGTTTGGCAATCCTGTCTAGAATGGAGACAGGCCTGGGACAGCATGTTGGTTTGAGGAATCATGTGCCCTGTTATCCCCTGAACTTTATTTCCATTTCAAATCCCAGTTCATCCATGGATAGTGTTGACCTTTAATAACATTTCCTGTTATGCTAGCCCTTTCTTTGTTTTTCCAAGATTCTTATGTAGAAATTTTGGCTGAGTTCATCATGAACTCTGAATCATCAACCGCAAAAGTAATATACTAATAACTACTGATTGTTTGTGGAGGTAATGCAGATGATATTCGAGAACAGGCTACAATCCTTTACGTACCCGGAAATTACCAGGCCTTATCTTTTAAGAAATATAAAGTATTCTGATGAAGTTCTCTGCTTGGACAAATTTGTCCAAGTTCTCTGCTTGGATAAATTTGTCCAAGTTCTCTGCTTGGACAAATTTACTGTGTACTTTGATCACTACTTCCAATCACCATCTGCAACTAAAGATCATAATCTTTAATTTAACTGATTTGCTGGACAAGAGGGAAGAGCACAAGAAGACATTTTGAGCACAACAAGAGTAAAACCTAGCGTTCTTTGAGTGTTTTAAGAACTTATCAAAATAAATATTATGCTCCTTCCAAATATTGTTTCAAGACAGTATTTATTGTGGCTTTCAAGTAAATGGCGACAACTTTGGAGCAAAGCTTTGGTCAACTTGCAGGAACAACAACAGAAGACTTTTTAAGTGATTCGTACATCTCATTTGCAAAATGACCATGCACTATACCAGTGATGGCGAACCTATGACACGCGTGTCAGTGCTGACACGCGTAGTCATTTGGGGTGACACGCACAGGATTTCATGCGATTCATCCTCGGCTCCTGCACGGCCGCCGAGGATGAAAGAATCTGTGCTGGAGGAACGGGGGGGGGGGGGGCGGGACGTGTGATCTCCCCCGCCCACACTCACTTACTGTATCACTGCCGCCCCTTTCTGAGTGCAGGGGCTGCTGGTAAGGCGTGCGTGCCGTGTGCACACACGTCATCAGCGCGGCGAGGGAGGACCCGCAGGAGAGGAGCGCGGGAACAGTGCGCACCTCTCTCCAGTCAGGCCGGCACAGAGAGTCTACTCCTGGGACTGTCGGTTACGACCGCACCACACTTATCTCAGTTCACGGCAGGGCTGTGGAGTGTGCTGCTTCCAGCTCCACGTCCTCATCAACATGCCGCTCCGGCCCGCCCCCGCTATGAATATTCATATTCTTCGCCCTCACGTCACTAGGAATATTCATAGCAGGGGCGGGCTGGAGCGGCATGTTGATGAGGACGTGGAGCTGGAAGCAGCCGACTCCACAGCCCTGGTTCACGGCACCCCAAACAAGTTCAATAATATCAAGGGCAACATACGAAATCGACTGATGAACAAAGAAGTTACTAAGCAGGTATGTTAAATAATTTGTTTTTGGTTTATTAAATACAATTATATATTGCAATTATACATTTTTGTAGTTTAAACTATAAATTGCGCAAAATTATGTTTTTGTCGAAGTGACACACGTGAGTTATGCTCGATTTTTTGCCAATTTTTGACACACCACGCCAAAAAGGTTGCCCATCACTGCACTATACCAAGATTACCAAGCAATCTTCTTCAGTTATGTAGCAATTTATTTCCTACCTTTATTATTCTGTATAAATAACTTAAGGCAGTGAACATTCCTAATATTCCTCCCTCCTTCTAGTTTCCCCACCACAACAAACCTGTGAGATAGATGAGAGGGTAACTACAGAAGTCACCAAACCAGCTTTCATTCAACCCTAAAACCCAGTCTCCTAGTCTCTAGCCTGATGCCTTAACCACTACACCAAACTTGCTCTAATTTATTAAATTAACTCATTAATTTATTCTGCAAGCACACAAATATTTGTTCATAAATCATAATAAAGATAGTTTCGGCTGCTTTTATAAATAGGACAAGGAACGTCCATTTCAATCTGAATATAAGGCCGGGTACAGCAGAAAAGATAATATTTGCATAAGGTTCAAAGTTTAGAAACATATGTCAAATTCTCAACATACCCCTAGTTGTTTGGTAACAATTCTAGTTGTTACCAAAGAGATTTAATTTTCAACATAATTGGCAAAGAGAAAATTGTACACATCTTCGTAGTTTAGCTAAGAAAGCTAATTTATACTGCTTATATTTTTGCATGATTCTATCAGCATTTTTCCATATGCCATAAGGTCGGTTGATATAAAACAAAATTTTAGATGTCTATGCTTTAGGCCTAACTTGGCCATAAGTTGACTACAATTTTGGTAGGTATATCTATTTTTAAATATCTGTTTGTCACAAATACATCTTTCTTTTTCATTATATGGATGTAACTAAAAATACAATGATTAAGGCAGGTTTAACGCGCTCTACATGGGGCTACCCTTGAAAAGCGTTCGGAGACTACAGCTAGTCCAGAATGCAGCCACGCGAGCGATATTGGGTGTACCGAGGTACACCCATGTTACACCTGTCCTCCGCGAGCTGCACTGGCTACCAATTGGTCTCCGGACGCAATTCAAGGTGTTGGTCATTACCTTTAAAGCCCTACATGGCTTAGGACCAGCGTACCTGCGAGACCGCCTACCGCCACATACCTCCCAACGGCCGATAAGATCCCACAGATTGGGCCTCCTTCAGATGCCGTCAGCCAGACAATGTCGGCGGGCGGGTCCCCGGAGGAGAGCCTTCTCTGTGGCTGCTCCGACCCTTTGGAATCAGCTACCCCCAGAGGTCCGGACCTTACCCACTCTCATGGCCTTCAGAAAAGCTGTTAAAACCTGGCTGTTCCGGCAGGCCTGGGGCTGTTGACCTCATTGTTGAGATCCAGCCCCGATTAGAACGAATGCGTGTTGTGAATTTTAAACTCTTCTTTCTATTTTTCTTTTCTTTTTTCCTTCCTTCTCTGTAAGCCGCCCGGAGTCCTTCGGGATTGGGCGGCCTATACATTTAATAAATAATAATAATAATAGTTTAAATGACTACGACAGCAATCCAAATGACACACCGTGAACAGGATACAAACTTACGGACATATGAGAATATCTGATATTAAATACAGGCATGTAATTTGAGCAGCCAAATTAGCGCAAATCCTTGCTTGCCCTTATTGCCCATTATTATGTAATAGTCAGTTAAACCAGTCTTTGAACTGAGCCTTTGTTCAACTAGCTGCTAGCTCAACAG
This sequence comes from Thamnophis sirtalis, assembly GCF_051295495.1. Taxonomy (NCBI): domain Eukaryota; kingdom Metazoa; phylum Chordata; class Lepidosauria; order Squamata; family Natricidae; genus Thamnophis; species Thamnophis sirtalis. The sequence continues at coordinate 5,551,393 of NW_028261395.1, read as the reverse complement.
GTGCTACCAGATAAGGTGCCAACTGTGCTCTCATAACCAGAGAAAGCCGTCAGCCAGTCTGTGATGCTTAGAAACGAATCTATCTTACTCTGCCTAGATTCAAACATCACAATTTGGCACGCTCGATTTGGCTTAGCATGATGCCTAAACCCAGCCACTGTTCCGAATTTATCACCTAATGGCTACATCATAGCACACAATTCAGTCACCAAATCAGATAAGTAACCCATCTATTTCAGCACCAGTGACTATTAGCAGCCCTCTAGAGCTGGACAACATTAATCCCAACCCTATCTTTAAAAGCAACCTTATCTTTATTATCTACTTTTAATATCAACGGTTATTTACTAGTGTCAGACTAAAGAACTTGTCCTTCAGATATACACACTGTATAAGTATATAATATTTAACATTTGCTGGAAATAGGAAGAGATGCCAATAAATATTAAAAGGCAGGACTCTTCTAAAAGGAAGTTATTCAGCTTCTAGCTAGGTTTGTGTCACGTAGAGATATATACCTTAATACTAGGTCCAAATTCCACTTTATGCACAACATAATCCCACTAATATTATCCCAAGCTATATTTCTAATTGCGTAAGTTCTCAGCCCACAGCCAAACAGGAAAACCAACGGTGGAAATGTTACAGCAAAGAGTTCGTCTCTTGTCCTGCAATAAACATTTCTTTATTATTACTTGGTTTAGAACTTTTTGTTCCTTCAAACTGATTCAGATTCAGATTTAATTTATTTGTATGCCGCCCTTCTCCGGGAGGGACTCAGGGCGGCGAACAACTCAAAAGGGGAAAAGGGGATACAAACACAATACATATAATTAAAATACACAAGAGTCATACGGCCATACAAGTCGAGATACAAACTGGTTGTATCTCACCCGCAACAAAGCTACAGGTAGTATCTTTCACTCCACGAAGACAAGCAATTGGTTTACATGGCGGACCAGCAAGGAGTAAGAAAAAATATTGAGGTCTGTAAATGTATTTGAAATGCATCTTCAAACAAACTGGAAGGTGGTGGAAAACTGGTGATCAAAGCATCTGTTAATATGGGACAGAGAAAAATATCTGGCAATCCTCAAACAAGGGGGCCTATGAACCATACTCTCCTAATCTTTTTGCCAAACAGGACAACATTCTTTGTCATTTTCTTGGTATTTCAATTACCGTGGTTCAAATCCGGCTCCACTGATGATGCCAAAAGAGAGCCATAAGACAATTACTATGTCTCAGGCAAAAAGCTGCTTACCTACAATTCGGCCTACCCTAATCTCCTCCAGGACAGGGCAGATGGCTGAATTAAGTGTCGCGTTGCATCAGAAGCCCTGTGACTGAGCAGCATATGAAGTTTGGCTATTAATAAGCTCTCCATCGATATATTATGCAGCGTACATATATAACTGCAGGCAAAACAGTTAGACCGCCGGCTGGCTGAAACACCTTCCACCGCTGGAATGTACACGATGACAGGACATTATCCTTCCATCACACTTCTGTGGCTGTGGTTGGAAATCTCACACGTGACATCAACACACTTTCAAATCAAGGACTGTTCCCTCCGTGCAAAACTGAACAGCCCCTCTCTGGCAAGGACTGCCATCCCTGGCATCCTACCATTTTTAACCTGCCTCCTCCTTCTCGGTCGTACCTACACACGTCGCAATTCCACACAAACGGTGTCCTCTCCACCTGGTCTCAGCATCCCACCACCACCACTACACACACAAACAGACAAACACACACACACAGCTTTCTATCAGCAGCAGCATCCCACCACCACCGCTACACACACAAACACACACACACAGCTTTCTATCACCAGCAGCATCCCACCACCACCACTACACACACAAACACACACACACAACGCTTTACAGCAAGTCGTGGGACGACCAAGCGCCAATCCTGGGCAAATGGGAAAGCCGCCCTTCCTTTGCCATCATCCTACCTCCCTTAAAGCTCAGCATCGGGCATCTTGCAAAAGACCAGCCAGCCAAAATCTCTCCACCCCAAAACCTCTTCCAATTCGGGGTCAGCCAAGCTTTTTTCCCCGCGACTTGCTCTTCTTCTTCTCCCGTCTTCCCCGCCCTGATCTTCCCCGGCTCCAGACGAGCCACCAGCTCTCTCCAGCCATTCCGCTCCCTTCCTCCGACACTTGGCTAGGATCACCTGCTTCTTCCCAACGTTACGACCGAGGATCGCGGCGGTGGCGGCTGGCTTGTAAGTTTCTTCCCCAACACTGTCCTTCCCGCCTCCGGCTAATTTTATCCCCCCAGGAACAACAGCAAGAGGCCTTCGGGCTGCTTCTTTCCCCAGCAATTCCCGGGGAGCTCGCCCCAATCCTCACCACTTGCTTTGCTTTCCCTCTTCTTCTTTTTTGGGCTCCTCACCACTCACTCCAAGCTGGCTCTTCGCCCGCGCGCTGCTCCCCCCCACCCCCGACCCAGCTACCCCCGTGTAAGTTTCTTCCCCAGCACTGTTCTTCCCTCCTCCGGCTAATTTTATCCCCCCCAGGAACAACAGCAAGAGGCCTTCGGGCTGCTTCTTTCCCCAGCAAGGAGCTCGCCCCAATCCTCACCACTTGCTTTGCTTTCCCTCTGCTTCTTTTTTGGGCTCCTCACCACTCTCTCCAAGCTGGCCCTTCGCCCGCGCGCTGCTTCCCCCCCACCCCACGACCCAGCTACCCCCGGGGGAAGGCGAGGAGCGGAAAGGGGGGCCGCTGGACTCGCTCGGGGTCTGCAAAAAGCAAGACGGGCAACCCGCGTCAGGCTTCTTCCGACCGGCCGCCGCGGGAGCGGCTGCTTTTTTTCCCCCCCGTAATTATATTTACCTGCACCGGGAGAAGCGCGCGCCGAGAGCGCAGCAGCAGCAGCGGCGGCGGGAGCAGCAGCGCCGCGGACTCCCGAACGTAGCAGGGAGGGTCTGTTGAGCAAGCAAAGGCGGAGAACGACGAACTCCGCCACGTGATGGGCCCCGTCCGCTTGCGCAGCCGTCTTACGTCTCGGTGGCTCCGCCTGGCGAGGGAAGGAGGGAGGCGGCGGCGGCGCAAAAAGCGCGGGGGCCGGCGGAGCCTCTTCGGGAGGGACGGAGGGGAAAAGAGTTGCAAAGGGAGCCTCGGCGTTTCCCGGGTTGGGTTGAACTCCGCTGAAGGACGGACCGACTCACCCCCGACCGTGAGAACAAGCCACCGGTTGGAACGCCTTTGCCTTTCCGAAGTCGCGGGTGCTTCATGACCGGGGGGAGCTTTCAAGAAGAGATTGGATAAGCCATCTGGTCAGAAATGGTAGTATAGGTGCGTGGTAGCAATAGCAGTTAGACTTATATACCGCTTCATAGGGCTTTCAGCCCTCTAAGCGGTTTACAGAGTCAGCATATCGCCCCCAACAATCCGATAGATAGATAGATAGATAGATAGATAGATAGATAGATAGATAGATAGATAGATTATAGACAGATAGATAGATAGATAGATGATAGATAGATAGATAGATAGATTATAGACAGATAGATAGATAGATGATAGATAGATAGATAGATAGATTATAGACAGATAGATTGATAGATAGATAGATAGATGATAGATAGATAGATAGATAGCAATAGCAGTTAGACTTATATACCGCTTCCTAGGGCTTTCAGCCCTCTCTAAGCGGTTTACAGAGTCAGCATATCGCCCCCAACAATCTGATAGATAGATAGATAGATAGATAGATTATAGACAGATAGATAGATAGATAGATGATAGATAGATAGATAGATAGATAGATAGATAGATGATAGATAGCAATAGCAGTTAGACTTATATACCGCTTCATAGGGCTTTCAGCCCTCTCTAAGCGGTTTACAGAGTCAGCATATCGCCCCCAACAATCCAATAGATAGATAGATGGATGGATGGATGGATAGATAGATAGATAGATAGATAGCAATAGCAATAGCAGTTAGACTTATATACCGCTTCATAGGGCTTTCAGCCCTCTCTAAGCGGTTTACAGAGTCAGCATATCGCCCCCAACAATCTGGGTCCTCATTTTACCCACCTCAGAAGGATGGAAGGCTGAGTCAACCCTGAGCTGGTGAGATTTGAACAGCCGAACTGTAGTCAGCTGAAGTAGCCTGCAGTGCTGCATTTAACCACTGCGCCACCTCGGCTCTCATGGTGAACCTATGGCACGTGTGCAGTGATTCATTTAACAACAAAAAAAGGTTGAAAAAGTCTCATTTAACAACGTAAATGTGGAGCTCAGTTGTGGTCATAAGTGGAGGACCACATCTAAATATGTATCTAAATATGTACCAGGCGTGACCTTCATTAGCTTCTGGATGCTGAGCAAGTTTATCAAGTGATGGGGATTTGCTGGTATCCAAATATCTTGTACCTGCTCTCCCCGACAAGTGTGTTTGTAGGATCTTGGGTTTGTAAAATGCGCAGTATTAGCCATAGTTAAGTTTATGATTCGGTGTATCCTGTGAGTAAAGTTGAAGCAAGTGATGACTTTTGCTTTGCATTTAAAAACCACCGCAATTTTTCTGTTGCTAAGTGAAATATTTGTTAAGTGAGCTTTTGCCCCATTTTACGATCATTCTTGCCACGGTTGTTAAATGAATCGCTGCAGATGTTAAGCCAGTAACATGGTTGTTAAGTGAATGTGATTTCCCCATTGATTTTGCTCGTCAGAAGGTTGTGACCTCGAGAACACTGCAACCATTGTAAATCTAACTCAGATGCCAAGCATCTGAATTTTGATTATGTGACCACGGGGATGCTACAAGGATTGGGTGAAAAACGATCATATGTCACCTTTTTCAGTGTCGTTATTTCAAAAGGTCACTATATGAACTGTTTGCCAGTTGAGGGCTACCTGTATTTCAACTTCTGTTGCATTTGCATGCCCTTCTGGATAGCCTTGGTTGGACCCATTCTCCGGCTTTGCCAAACAAATTTATTGTTTGCCCAGGTTCGCCTGGTGCACCAATTGCGGCCCTATCTGGACCGGGAGGCCCTTCGGATAGTCACTCACGCCCTCGTCACCTCAAGACTGGATTACTGTAATGCGCTCTACATGGGGCTGCCCTTGAAGAGTGTTCGAAGACTTCAATTAGTCCAGAATGCAGCCGCGCGAGCGATTGTGGGTGCACCTAGGTACACCCATGTTACACCTATCCTCCGCAAGCTGCACTGGCTTCCCATTGGTCTCCGAACACGCTTTAAAGAGCTAGTTGTTACTTTTAAAGCCCTACATGGCATCGGACCTGGCTACCCGAGAGACCGCCTCCTGCCAATTACCTCCCACAGACCGATTAGATCGCACAGACTAGGCCTCCTCCGGATTCCATCGGCCGGCCAATGTCGGCTGGCGACCCCCCCGTGGGAGGGTCTTCTCTGTAGCTGCTCCGGCCCTCTGGAATGATCTCCCCGTTGAGATCCGGACCCTTACTACCTTCCCGGCCTTCCGTAAAGGGACGAAGACCTGGCTGTTCCGGCAGGCCTGGGGCTACTGAATTGTCCAGCCCCACTCTAAGTTGTGAATGTTGTTGTATTTTTTAAACTGTTGTTTTATTTTTTATATCCCCCTTCCCTTTATATTGTAAGCTGCCCTGAGTTTTCCGAGAGTGGGCGGCATACAAAACTAATAAATAATAATTTCCAATTTCTGGAAAAAATAAAAGATAAAGTGGACAGTGAACAAACTTGGTTATGGTTAACAACAGGTACATTAAAGAAAGAAACAGAGTCACTAATCCTGGCTGCGCAAGAACAAGCTATCCGCACAAATGCCATTAAGGCCAAAATCGAAAAATCCTCTGATGATGCCAAATGCAGACTTTGCAAAGAAGCTGATGAAACTGTTGATCACATACTCAGCTGCTGTAAAAAAATCGCACAGACTGATTATAAATTGCGGCACAATTCAGTAGCACAAATGATCCATTGGAATTTGTGCAAAAATTATAATATTAAAACAGCAACAAACTGGTGGAAACATCAGCCTGAAAAAGTTACCGAAAATCAGATGGTCAAGATCTTGTGGGATTTCCGTATACAAACGGACAAAATACTGGTGCATAATACACCAGACATCACACTGGTTGAGAAAAATAAGGTCACAATCATAGACATCGCAATACCAGGTGATAGCAGGGTCGCCGAGAAGGAACATGAAAAAATCGCAAGATACCAGGACTTAAAAATCGAAATTCAACGACTATGGCACAAACTAGCAGTGGTAATTCCAGTGGTAATTGGCACACTGGGTGCTATTCCAAAAGCACTGGAATTGCATTTAAAACAGTTAAAAATGGACAAAATCACCATCAGTCAAATGCAAAAAGCCGCACTGCTTGGATCTGCAGGCATATTACGAAAATACGTTACGACGTCCTAGGCCCCTGGGTGGGGCCCGACTAGTAACCAATGCCAAATCCGGCGAAACAACTGGCCGCTGTGATACAATTGTATAATAATAATAATAATAATTGTGAATTTACAGTGAGAGAGATTAAAAATTCTGCCAAAAAAAAAATAAGTGGAAAAAATAATAAAGCCCAAAGAGAAAACTACCCACAGGAAGACTGATATATGAGCCACCTCCAGTTGTTCTTAAAATGGGTGGCTATATAAATGTCTTCATTAAAACAAAATGAAGTGCAGTACAGTATAAACTGGCCTTATGCTTCGATGGCATGTCAGCTGCCTTATCTTGTTCCCGAATTATTGCACCATCAGGTCATAGAAGCCAGTAAAAAGATTGCCCCATTCCTGAATCAGCACATTTATATTTAATGTGCAACTTTAATGATGACATATTTGTCCCCAGAAGTGAAGTTTATTACCACAAACGGTTTACTTGAAATTAAGAGTTGTGTGTGTAAAAATAAAGATTGTGGCAAATGCATTGTTGTGCTTGCACAGAAATGGCCCGACTGAGTTGAGGTATGGATAAGTTCCATATACCTAAGTCTTCGGTGGATACTGAAAAGATTTCTTCAACTGTGAAAAAAGCAAACCGTGATAAGAAAAGGAGCTAACTACATATATTTCAGCATGATAAATTGCTGCTAAAATAATGAAACTAATAACTAAATCTGTTTTTCATTGATTATGGGTCATTACCGCATTTGTTGGAATATAAGAGTATGTTGGAGTATAAGACGCAGCAAGGGTCTGAAGAGGAAAATTTTAAAAAAGTTTTTGCACTCTGAAATCCTCCCCCAAACGGCCCGTTTTTTGCAAAAATGGGCAATCCCCCCCCCCAAAAGGCATGAATAGGAATAGCCTTTAGGGAAATCTGAAGCATGCAGGGACCAGTTGGTTTATTGCAGGGGTCTGCAATCTTAAACACTCAAAAGAGCCACAAATGTCCTAACCAGATGCCCCCCCCCCCCGATCAATTCTGGAGCCAACCGGAAGTCGGGTTCCCCCATCATATAGTCTCCTCCTGGCATGCCATGCTTTCTCCGCCTCCCCCCCAACCAGAAGGGACACTGTTCTTCATCAAGATCCTCAGGTATTTTATCCCCAGAGCTTTGAAAACTACCAGTAGCCCTCGACTTACAACTACCGTTGAGCCCAACATTTCTGAGACATTTGTTAAATGAATTTTGCCTCATTTTACAACCTTTCTTGCCGCAGTTGTTAAGTGAATCACTGCAATTGTTAAGTGGCTTCCCTGTTGACTTCGCTTGCCAGAAGGTCTCAAAAAGGGATCCCACGAGCACAGGACGCCACAACTGTCATAAATATGAATCGGTTGCCAAGCGTCCGAATTTTGTTCACGTGACCGTGGGGATGCTTGCAACGGTTGTAAGTGTGAAAAGGGGCCATCAAGTCACTTTTTTTCAGCGCTGTTGTAACTTCAAATGGTCACTAAGGGAATTCGAGTATTACCTGTATTTATTTATTGCTTTAAATGAAACAATGGAGAAACACGTTTAAAGAAATGGATGCAACGATTCATACTGATAATGCATTATTTCAAGCATTATTGTCTACCCAGGGCTCAAAGTTTACATTTTCTTCTTTCGAGAGAGCCGAGGTGGTGCAGTGGTTAAATGCAGCACTGCAGGCTACTTCAGCTGACTGCAGTTCTGCAGTTCGGCGGTTCAAATCTCACCGGCTCAGGGTTGACTTAGCCTTCCATCCTTCCGAGGTGAGTAAAATGAGGACCCGGATTGTTGTTGGGGGCAATATGCTGACTCTGTAAAACCGCGTAGAGAGGACTGAAAGCCCTATGAAGTGGTATATAAGTCTAACTGCTATTGCTATTGCTATTCATAATTGTTTTTTTTAAAACACATGCCTCATTTAGAGTTTGTTCGAATCCTTTTGTCTAATATAACCAGAATACTTTTTCTTCCTTTACGTAGAGTCTGAATTATGTGAAAAGGGCAAACGTAACAGAGAGTTCTTCAAACTCGCCAAGGGATGGACAAACTGGTTCGTAGCAGCTGCTTTGAATTTAAGCTGACCTTCGTCCTAATCAGCATGGCCAATGGCAGGAATGCAGAAGTCCGAGTTAGCACCAGATTGCATATCTCTGCGTTAGAAAATTCATTAGCCTGTAAATATGTCACCAAACTGGTTCTAAAAGATCACCTACTCCCATAATAAGTCATGTTCGGCATCCATATATAAATGCATGTTTCTGAACCTCTTTGATTATGTTAGTAATCCCCTCAATCACGTTGGCTGGAATTGTTTTTGACAGCATTAAAATTTGGGCAGAAGATTTGTGGAATTGGAAACATTTAAGTGTTTCGAGTTTCACTTTATTTATATGCTGCCCTATTCCCGGCGGGACTCAGGGCGGCGCACAAACCCAAGGAGGGGAAGGGGGAAAAAACACAAAAACTACAAAAGTACAGGGCATTTAAAAACAACCAACAGCCACACGATTCGAGAGGGGAGGGGAACTCATCAACCCCAGGCCTGCCGACACAGCCAGGTTTTAACGGCTTTTCGGAAGGCCTGGAGAGAGGTGAGGGTCCGAATCTCTGCGGGGAGTTCATTCCAAAGGGCCGGAGCTGCTACAGAGAAGGCCCTCCCCCGGGTAGTGGCCAGATGACATAGTGCATAAAGTAAGCAAAAGCCGAAAGGAATTAAGTTAGGTTTAATGGATTTGTATGCTGCCCAATCCCGAAGGACTCCGGGCGGCTTACATAAAAACAATTTAAAAATATTTTAAAAATTTAAAATACAAAGCAAAGCAAATTAAAAGAACACAACATGCACTCAATCTTAGTGGGGCTGGAGCTCAATCAAAGATCAACAGCCCCAGGCCTGCCGGAACAGCCAGGTCTTAATAGACTTTCGGAAGGCCATGAGAGTGGGGAGGGTCTGGATCTCAGGGGGTAGATCGTTCCATAGGGCCGGAGCAGCAACAGAGAAGGCTCTCCTCCGAGGAGCCGCCAGACGACATTGTGTAGTCGACGGCACCCAGAGAAGGCCCATCCTGTGAGATCTTATTGGGCGTTGGGAGGTATGTGGCAGGTGGCGGTCACAGAGATATCCAGGTCCTAGGCCAATTGTCTATCAAGTGGATGGTAGGCTTCCATAATATGTGATTGCATCCTGTACATTCCTTGTTCGAAAGATATCGATAAGGAAAGAAGACTGTTGAAAGCCAGAGGACAAACAGAAGCTGGGAGAACAAGGAATCTGTTTAGGAAAACAAAAGAAATTGTGGAAAGATCCCAAACATTTATTGATGGCATGGTTAATTAACTTTTTAAACTTTACATGTGCTTTAAAACGAAGTGTTCCCAGGGCCAGATTTTCCTATAGGCTAACTAGGCTTCAGCCTAGGGCCTCAAGATCAAGAGGGGCCTACATTCAAATTGTTAGCAAAATTAAAATTACACTATTCTAAAAACACTGAACACTAAAACACTGAACCGAAAATAAGGAGAAATTCTACGCATATGACAACAAACATAAAAATGTATTGGTTAAGATCGTTCCAGCGCCGCGGCAGTTGGGGAGCCCGCCCACGTTCCCGGCACCGGCGGTCGGGCGAGAGGCGCGGCCGCTCCCAGTAGCCGCCCCGTCGACGCGGAGCCCACCAGCGGCCAGGCAGGTGAGGGTGAGGGGGGCGAGCCGGGCAGCTGAGCGCAGCAGGGGAGGCGGCTGGCCTCGCTGCCTTTGCCGCAGAGCAGAGCCGCCCTCCGTCGGGAGGCCAGCTATATATATTGATATATATTGATATGTATCACAGTTATGATGTATTTTATTGTCTCTCGTGTAATTTACAAACTTAAAAATGGGAGGTGAAAGGGCCTCATAAGTGGAATACCCTAGGGCCTCTTTTCATCTACATCCGGCACTGAGTGTTCCCCAACCTTTCTGGCTTTGCAGACTGGTAGGGGAGAGGGAATGGTTCGGCACAAGTGATGGGCAAGCCTGCACATGCAGCTTCATTTGCAGCTTGTAGGCACACACACCCCTGCTTGTGAAAATAGAGCACATGTGCTTTCTTGATCTATATGTATGTATGTATGAGAGACACATGGATTTTATGATGAACTAGTGGTGCTTGAAGTGGGAAACTGATGAATTATCCTTTAAACCAGGGGTGACAAACTCAATTTCATTTAGGGCCGCATCGGTTTTGTTTGATCTTGGGGGGGGGGGTTGGGGGGGCGTAGTCAGCTTGATGTCACTTGTGTCAGAGCCGCTTGTGGTGGCCTGAGTGCTCTGCCAGCGAAAACGGGCTCCCTAGCTTCATTTTCAGTTGCGACAGCCTCCTGTAACCCTCTGTTAGCTTGCGTTTATTGGTCTTGTATGCCGCCCACTCCCGAAGGACTCCGGGCGGCTTACAATAAACAAGGGAAGGGGATAAATAAACAAAACAACACTTTAAAATAACACAACAGTCACAGTTTCCGTGGGGCTTGATATTTCGAAAAAAAACCGGCCTGCTGGAGCAGCCAGGACTTAACGGCTTTGCGGGAGGGTAGTAAGGGTCCGGATCTCCACGGGGAGGTCATTCCAGAGGGCTGGAGCTGCGACAGAGAAGGCTCTCCCCCGGGGAGTCGCCAGGCGACATTGGCTGGCGGATGGAATCCGGAGGAGACCTAACCTGTGAGATCTGATCTGTCTACGGGAGGTAATCGGCAGGAGGCGGTCTCTCAGGTACCCAGGTCCAATGCCATGTAGGGCTTGGGGGGGGCTCTATTTTCGCTGGCAGAGGCATCGTGGGCCAGTCCTTCATTGTTTCCAGACCTAAGCAGGATCCGGCCCACGGGCCTTGATTTTAAGACCCCCTCCTTTATATTGGCCACTATTGCAAATATCAACCAGTTGCCAAGTATCCCAAATTTGATCGCGTGCAATGCTTGTGTGAAAAATAGTCGTACGCCACTTTTTTAGTGCCATTGCAAACTTCAAACGGCACTAAACGAATGTCTGTAAGTCGAGGACTGCCTGTATCCCTATAGCAATTCCTAAATTTTTTTTTAAAAAAAGGTTTGGAGGAATGTTTTAATTACCAGAAAAAGAGCCCTAATGTTTTATGCTGGCTGTGTTTCAGTTAAAGATTCTTCAGGAAGCTATAAATGAATGTTATGTTTATTGCACTTGTATGCCGCCCTATTCCCGAGGGACTCAGGGCGGCTAACAAACAAGTGGGGAAGGGGGAGATACAAAAAACAAACAAGACAAAAACAAGATACAAGAAACAGATTAAAAGCTACACAACAATCACAACAATTCGAGTGGGGCTGGGAACTCATCAGCCCCAGGCCTGCCGGAACAGCCAGGACTTGGTAGCTTTGCGGAAAGCCTGAAGGGTGGTGAGGGTCCGAATCTCCACAGGGAGATCGTTCCTCCACGGAGAAAAGAATGGCAGTCGAACCAAAGGCTTCAGAAGGAATGGGAACATGAGATTACGCAATTGAGATTAGCTGGATGGTGAAAAGAGAATATTAAAAACAGCTCTATTTCAATATTCTATACTCGTCCAAAGCTTTTCATTGTGCTGATCGTTCGAGACCTTGAAAATCTGTCCCGAGAAATAGGTGTGCCTAAGAATATGGTTGTGTGTTAAGAAATATTGGCAATAAACTGGGAGCCACTGTGAGAACAGATTATTTATTATTATGGCTGATTGCATAAGGCGGTAAGCCAGATGTTTAGTCTGGATTTGGCATTTTTATTAACCTGTAGAATCCTCCCAAGGATCTTGAATAGGCTCATGTCTTCCTTTGATGGTATTAAAGTTATCGTCACAAGATGTAATCTGTTCTAAATAAAACTGCCTTTTGCAATTGAGTGGTGGTGGTTTTGTCAGTGCCAAGAGTATTCAAGTGGTGATCCAGTTGTTTTGGGATTGCACCCAAGGCATCTTATTACTATTGGTACTATTCATTCCATTCCTTTTGAGGGTCTTTGTATCTTGGTACTGTATTTTTTGGAGTATTAAGACGCACCTTTTTCCCTCAAAAAAGAGGCTGAAAATCTGGGTACATCTTATACACTGAATACAGCATTTTTGGCCTCTCCAAACCCTGCCACCTTTGCAAAAATGGCCGTGCATAGCCTTTAGGAGGCTTCCAGAGTGCTCCTAGGGGCTGGGGAGGGCAAAAATGAGCTTAAAACGGGCCTCCTAAAGGCTATGCAAGCCCCTTTTTTGACAAAAAACTGGGCCGTTTTTGCAAAAAAGAATGGGCTGTTTGGGGGAGGGCTGTAGAGGGCAAAAGCTTTTTTAAAAAAATTTGCTTCTTCAAAATCTTGGTGCGTCTTATACTCCGAAAAATACAGTATTTTTTTTCCCCAGTTCTTTCTCTTCTATTTTGCTGTCTCCAAATACTGCCACTCTCTAGAGCAGTGTTTCTCAACCTTGTCAACTTGAAGATGTCTGGAGTTCAACTCCCAGAATTCCCCAGCCAGCGGAGTTGAAGTCCAGACATCTTCAAGTTGACAAGGTTGAGAAACACTGGACTAGGCCAATTCCCTACAGCTTTTTTGACAAGATTTTTGGGAAGCGGTTTGCCATTACCACCTCCTTCCTAGGGCTGAGAGAAAAGAGATTGCCCAAAGCCATCCAGGTGGCTTTGTGCCTAAGCCAGGACTAATACTTAAGGACCAGCCTTGAATATGATATGAAGCAACAGAGCTGTTGCTCTTCACACATATTCTATGTATTCCCAAAGGAGAGATTTAGGAGGCTGCAGACTGGAAAAAAAAATGCAATGCATTCAATCAGCAACTTTTCTTCCACTGGTAGAAAAATAGAATTTGGAATTTTGGGATTTTAATAGATTTCTATGCCGCCCAATCCCGAAGGACTCTGGGCGGCTTACATAAAAACAATTAAAAGATTAAAAAGATTAAAAACACAAAACAATACAATTTAAAACAGGAAAACACAACATGCACTCAGTTATAATGGGGCTGAAGTTCAGTCAAGTTCAACAGCCCCAGTCCTGCCAAAACAGCCAGGTCTTAACAGACTTACGGAAGGCCAGGGGAGTGGGGAGGGTCTGGATCTCAGGGGGTAGATCGTTCCAAAGGGACGGGGCAGCAACAGAGAAGGCTCTCCCCCGGGGAGCCGCCAGACGACATTGTGTGGCTGACGGTACCCGGAGAAGGCCCGGGTAGAATGAGAGCCAGGGGTGGGATTCAAAATTGTTTACTACCGGTTACATGGGCATGGCTTGGTGGGTGTGGCATGGTAGGTGTGGCATGGTGGGCATGGTTTGGTAGGCGTGGCAGGGGACGGAGACTGCAAAATCCCCATTCCCTCCCCACTCCTGGGGGAAGGATATTGCAAAACCTCTATTCCCACCCCATTCCAAGGGAAGGATACTACAAAATCTCATTCCCGCCCCACCCCACTAACCTGCTTTCTAGCTGTGCAGGGCAACAAAAGAACTTTAACTTTAATAAAATTTGTATGCCACCCACTCCCATTGGGACTCGGAGTGGGCAAATAGAAGATCAGTTGGGACTCGGGAGGCAGCAAATACACGTGGGCGGGGCCAGCCAGAGGTGGCATTTGCTGATTCTCCGAACTACTCAAAATTTCTGCTACCGATTCGTCAGAATCAGTCAGAACCAGCTGAATACCACCTCTGATAAGAGCTATAATTTCCATGATTTAGGAAGACATCTTTGCTGCCAAATTCCTAGTTCTCCAGTCTCTAGCCTGATGCTTTAACCAGTGCTCCAACCGCACTCTCATTATAGCAATGGCATGACGGAGAGTCCATTGTATTGAAACTAGACGGAAGACGAAAGAGATGCTATGAACGAGGGCGCATTACCTTACATTAAACTGCAGTGCAACATAAACAAATCATTGTAATAAAACATCATTATCCATTATAGATTATTGGTCCCTCTGGCCCAATACTGTCAAGTTTGGCTATCCAGATCATCAGTAAAGTGTGTCTAGGTAGAATATCGAACCCTTGTGATTGCGGATGCCAGAAACAGAATCTGGGATCTTTTCTGTATAAAATATGTGTGCTACTTTAAAAAAGCTCCCTTTTTTTTCCAGAAGTACAAATCTGGATTTTGAATCAATAGCAGTAGACTTATATACCGCTTCATAGGCCTTTCAGGCCCCTCTAAGCGGTTTACAGAGAGTCAGCATATTGCCCCCAACAATCTGGGTCCTCATTTTACCCACCTCGGAAGGATGGAAGGCTGAGTCAACCCTGAGCCGGTGAGATTTGAACCGCTGACCTGCTGATCTAGCAGTAGCCTGCAGTGCTGCATTTAACCACTGCGCCACCTTGGCTCAATCAAATCTTCGCAAGCATCTTACAGATATCCGCCACCCTTATTCTCCTGCAAATAATTATTCTGCTTTATTGCACCTGACTTTTCCATTATCTTTGGACCAATTTGGAGAAACAAGCAAATATAATGTGATTGTTCTTTCTAGAAATTTTATAGATCGGTTTGTTTGTAGTAGTCTCGTTTGAGGAATTTCATAATCTTTGTTTGCAGTTCTGATTGGAAACGTCAAGGCCTGGCAATCTCGCAACACAGCAAATTCTTTTAAACCTTTCCCCCCCTTAAGACTCTTACAATTTCTGCACAAGCGATTAAGGACATAAAATTTCAGCCTTGAGGGTGCTTTTTCAGTTGTAATAATAACGTAAGTTACGGCGCATTCCTCTAATTTGCTTTGTAAAGTTAATTTCTGTTTGTTTGTTTTTTTACTTTTCGTCTTACTCAGATTTATATATATATATATCAATTGGGTTGATTTAGCAGAAAAAGGATTAAAGATTAGCATGTCACGTTTCGGTAAAATGCAAGGTTAATATTGAAATGGAGAGCTGCAAGAAAGGTGAATGAATACAGTTTTTAGATGACTAATTTATAGAGCAAAGGCCATAGTAGCCTCGCCTGTATTTTTAATTAGCTTAATTAGCTTTCTCCTCATTTGTAATCATAAAGCTGTTGTTTTTTCCACAAAGGTTGCATTGCGCTTCTTGGCTTCTGCAAACTTGAAAACAATATAATTTTGGGTGGACCGCATACAAGGAAAAGGATGGCGCAGTAGCTCAGCAGTTAAGATGCTGGGCTTGTCAGCTGAAAAGTCGGCAGCCCAGGTTCGAGACCCAAGCATCATGTGGCGGGATGAGCTCCTGTCCTCACCTTGGCTTCTGCAAACATATCAATTTGAAAGCATGCAAATGTGATTAGAGTAATAGATACCACCAGTGGTGGGTTTCAAAAATTGTTCGAACCTACTCTGTGGGTGTGGCCTCCTTTGTGGGAGTGGCTTGCCGCCCATGTGACCAGATGGGAGTGGCTTGCCGCCCATGTGACCGGATATGAAGATGCCGACGACACTTGTCAGAACCACCTTAAATTACCTCACACACAGCACTGGCATGCATAAGAATATGATGTAAACTTGTTTTTTAAAAGGCGTCTTTGGTTTGCGTTAAAACAACTTCAACACACGCAATGTTCCGATTGCACCACAAACGCAGTAGTCATCCTTACCTTTCACAGAGGCACTGAGTTTTATAAATAGGAGCATGATAGTGTAGAATAATCATGTCCAAGGACCAGTGGTGGGTTTCAAAAATTTTTGGAAGCTCTTCTGTAGGTGTGGCCTGCTTTCCGGGTCCACTGGTGGAACCTCTTCTAACCGGTTCGGTAGATTTGACGAACCGGTTCTACCGAATAGGTGCAAACTGGTAGGATACCACTTCAGTGGAAAGGTGATGTCATACTGGCCACATGACTGCGAAAATGTCTTCAGACAATGCAGGCTCAATGGCCTTGAAATGGAGATGAACAGCGCCCCCTATAGACAGCAACAACTATCGGAATTCAACTAAAATCCACAGGGATTTATCTTCTACATAACAGGGAAAACATTTGTATTTAGAGCTGATGGCATGGGGGTTAGAATTAGAATGCTTGAGATGTCAAAAATGCATCCTTCGCACACAGCACATTGTAGCTCTACCTCCCACAAAGACGAAACATGATTCTGGGCCACAGTGGGCCCACTAACATTCCAATTATGTCTATGGAGATTCTCAGTCATCCAGGTCATGGTTGTCCCAAAGGTGCTTTTTCAAGAGGCAACTGGACTTTCTGGTTTTCCTTTGAAGACGTTTCCCTTCTCATCCAAGAAGCTTCTTCAGTTCTAGAAGTGAAATGTCTTCAAAGAAAAAAACAGACAGTCCAGTTGCCTCTTGAAATTTTCAAGCACCTTTGGGACATCCCATTGATGATTCCCAGAGTGTGTTAGCTTCGTGTTGTTTTTTTAAATTTTTGGTATTTTTAAAAATATGTTGTGGGCTTTGAAAGGGCAAACTGAATACTCTAGGTCTTGTATTGACTGTGTTTATGTGTATACACATACACGCATATATAAAGGCAGAATAAAAATCTTATCGTCATCTAGGTTCAATGTTCATTTTATTTATATGCCGCCCTATTCCTGGCGGGACTCAGGGCAGCGCACAAACCCAAAGGAGGGGGAGGGAAATTTATAAAGCCCTTCATGGTATTGGACCTGGGTACTTGAGAGACCGCCTGCTGCCAATTACCTCCCAAAGACCCGTCAGATCACACAGGGTCGGCCTCCTCCGGGTTCCGTTCACCAGCCAATGCCATCTGGCTACTACCCAGGGGAGGGCCTTCTCTGTAGCAGCTCCAGCCCTTTGGAATGAACTCCCCGCGGAGATCCGGACCCTCACCTCTCTCCAGGCCTTCCGAAAAGCCATCAAAACCTGGCTGTGCCGGCAGGCCTGGGGTTGATGAGTTCCCCTCCCCTCTCGACTGGTATGGCTGTGTGATTTTCGTGTATTTTAATTATGTGTACCGTTGTTTATGTTCCCTTCCCCTTTGAGTTGTTCGCCGCCCTGAGTCCCCCCTGGAGAAGGGCAGCATACAAATAAACTAAAACTAAACTAAACTAAACTAAACAATAACTACAACAAAAAGTACAGGGAATTTAAAACAACCAACAGCCACACGATTCGAGTGGGGAAGGGAACTCATCGACCCCAGGCCTGCCGACACAGCCAGGTTTTAACAGCTTTTCGGAAGGCCTGGAGAGAGGTGAGGGTCCGAATCTCTGCGGGGAGCTCATTCCAAAGGGCCGGAGCCGCCACAGAGAAGGCCCTCCCCCGGGTAGTAGCCAGATGACATTGGCTAGTAGACGGAACCCGGAGGAGGCCTAATCTGTGTGATCTAATGGGTCTTTGGGAGGTAATTGGCAGCAGGCGGTCTCTCAAGTACCCAGGTCCAATACCATGAAGGGCTTTATAAGTGACGACTAGCACCTTGAAGCGTATCCGGAGACCAATCGGTAACCAGTGCAGCTCGCGGAGGATAGGTGTAACGTGGGTGTACCGAGGTCCACCCACAATCGCTCGCGCGGCTGCATTCTGGACGAGCTGGAGTCTCCGAATGCTCTTCAAGGGCTGCCCCATGTAGAGCGCATTGATGAAGAATTCATGGAAATTCGAAAAGTTCAACGCTTTTTTTAAAATGTAAACTGTCACTAGTCTTTTCTGGTGTGTTGTATTAAAACTCCCCCCTTTCCCCCCCCGATCAATACTGATTTTCCTTTTACTTTTGAACATGGATTTAATCTAATCTTATCGTTCTTACAGCAAGCACTCTTGCTTCATTAGGGAGATGTTCCCACTTGCAAGTCTTCCAGATAATTTTATAATAAGCGTATAGATCTTTTAGACTCTTTATAGAAAGGGCAATGATTTATTACTATTCTTGCCCGCGTGGCATTTCTCTAGCAGTGACTCAACGTGGCAAAGTACAGTTGTTGCTCCAATCTCTATTACATGCTCCATCAAGCTGAGGGTTGATGGAGAACCCTGCAGGTGACTTTTCACTGAGCTGGCTGGTGTTACCTTCCCACAGAGAACATTTTTCAAATATACCATGCAGCTAACGCACAGGCATGCTGTTTATTTTCACTGTAGATTACAATTTTATTTTTTTTAACCTTGGCGCAAAACAATTCCTTTACTCTATTTTGGTAACAGAAATCTAGGGACGCATTCGTCTGTACCAGTTTATTTCCTCTTACAATTGCTGGACTGAACTTGCTCAAAATAATATATTTTGGTAGTTCACGGATGCTTGAACTTCTTCAGGTTTAGCAGCATGTTTGACTCTGGATATACTGGAAGGTTCCACCATAAAACCGCGGTAGACAAAAGCGCGCTCGACAAAAGCGCGTACGTGACGTCATCACAGCGTGACGAAAACATTGCGCTGTGAGCGGTAAATTTAAAATTAAAGCAAAAACCTTACCCTAACCCCCCCAAACCTAACCCTAAACCTAACCCTTAACCTAACCCTAAACCTAACCCTTAACCTAACACTAAACCTAACGCTAACCCTTAACCTAATGCTAAACCTAACCCTAACACTTAACGTAACCCTAAACCTAACCCTAACGCTTAACGTAACCCTAAACCTAACCCTAACCCTTAACCTAACCCTAAACCTAAACCTAACCCTTACCTTTATGTGAATCGGCTTGCTTTAATTTTATTTTAATTTCAATTTAATTTATTTTTAATTTTTTTCGTTGCGCTGCTGATGACGTCAGGTACGCGCTTTCGTCGAGCGCGCTTTTGTCTACCGCGGTTTTGACGGGTCACGATACTGAAAGGATACGGTGTAAAAAGTTGAAGCTGGCAATACAAATTAAAAAAACAAAAAAAACCTCCTCAAATACAGCTCATCTGCTTGGAATCCACACTGTGGATTAATACAATTAATTAATAATACATTAATACAATTGAGCGGGTCCAGAGGTACTTCACAAGAATAGTACTCCATCCCTCTACTCACAATAGAATTCTCTATGCCAGCAGATTTGAAATTTTCGGCTTGGACAATCTGGAACTGCGCTCCGTGTGGTATGATTTAAGCCCATTGCACAAAATTGTCCGCTACAACGTCTTTACTTGTCACTGACTTCTTCAGCTTCAACCTCAATAATACACGGGCAAACAATGGATGCAAACTCAAGGTAAACCGCTCCAAACCTGATTGCAGAAAATATGACTTCAGCAACAGAATGGTCAACGCCTGGAATGCTCTACCTGACTCCATTGTTACAACCTCTAACCCTCACAGCTTCAACATTAAACTGTCTACTGTGGACCTTATAGCAATAGCAGTTAGACTTATATACCGCTTCATAGGGCTCTCAGCCCTCTCTAAGCGGTTTACAGAGTCAGCATATCGCCCCCACAATCTGGGTCCTCATTTCACCCACCTCGGAAGGATGGAAGGCTGAGTCAACCTTGAGCCGGTGAGATTAGAACCGCTGAACCGCAGATAACAGACAGCTGAAGTGGCCTGCAGTACTGCACCCTAACCGCTGCGCCACCTCGGCTCTTACCCCATTCCTAAGAGGTCCATAAACGGGGTGCGCGTAACATCCCTGTCCTACTGTTCCCGTCTATTTGTATTCATTTCTTTCATTTCTATCCATGTTTATACCTGCTATCTTGTACATGTTTGACAAACTAGAAAATACAAATACCAATTCTAATCTAATCCAACCTGATTACATTAACTTGATCTAAATATCAGTGGGAGAAAAGCATGGGAAGAATTTCAGAAGGAAACCCGCCTCCATCCTAGTTTTCTGGAAGTCAAAAAGAGGAAGGGAAAAATACTTTCTGTTTTGCAAGACTGTTAAGGTAACCTTACAATAAAGTAGGGTTAGTTCATCTGGGGGTGCTTCTTGTCTGGATTATCCCCCAAGGTTGACCACAATCTTACAAAATTCTATGTATATTTCGTTGCTGTGGTCATCTTCCCAAGGTTATTCTCATACACATTATACACGGGTGGGTACACATAGTCTTCAGATTATTCCAGAAGGTTTATCGCATTTACCAAAACACCCAAGTTGGTTGATTTATTTCATCTATGTAGTTTTCTGTTGTACTCACTTGGGTAACACAAACCAGAATTGGCTTCAAGTTCTTATTCCACTGTTTAATTTTGAGGTGTTTTTTTTAGTGTACTTAATTTAGTATTTAGCAATAGCAATAGCAGTTAGACTTATATACCGCTTCATAGGGCTTTCAGCCCTCTCTAAGCGGTTTACAGAGTCAGCGTATCGCCCCCAACAACAATCCGGGTCCTCATTTTACCCACCTCGGAAGGATGGAAGGCTGAGTCAATCCTGAGCCGGTGAGATTAGAACTGCTGAACTGCTGATAGCAGTCAGCTGAAGTGGCCTGCAGTACTGCACCCTAACCACTGCGCCACCTCGGCTCTATTTAATTTAGTGCGCTTACTATAAGGCACCAAGAGGATGGTTGATTTTGCTGGAATAATTGTGATACATAATCCCTCCCCCTCTTATTTAGAAATTACAGTTTGTGCAACTTGTGCGGGTGTATTGAGAACATCACTGGAAATTTTACGGAGCATTTGCAAATTTCTTAATGTGTCCCCATCCCAAACATTGATTACACTTAAGGATATTTACTGTATTAAAAATTAAAGTTGACACATTTGCTGCCTCTATAACCTTATCATTGTTTGATGGGATTTTAATCTGGGTTTTCCCCCAACAAATAATTTTGATTTTGAAGACCCCTGAGGGGCACTTGGGAGACATACATACACACACCACAAGGATCCTTAGACACACACTTTGAGAAACACAATTCTAGACGATACTTTTGGCATTTCTGATTGGCACAGTAAAACCATGTAAAGGTGAGCTGGAATAATCCAGAAAAAGTTAAAAAACCCATCTGAGGGCCATGCCAGACACAGGCAGGGCCAGATTTTCCTATAGGCTAACTAGGCTTCAGCCTAGGGCCTCAAGATCAAGAGGGGCCTACATTCAAATTGTTAGCAAAATTAAAATTACACTATTCTAAAAACAGTGAACACTAAAACACTGAACCGAAAATAAGGAGAAATTCTACGCATATGACTAATAAACAAACATAAAAATGTATTGGTTAAGATCGTTCCAGCGCCACAGCAGTTGGGGAGCCCGCCCACGTTCCTGGCACCGGCGGTCGGGCAAGAGGCGCGGCCGCTCCCAGTAGCCGCCCCGTCGACGCGGAACCCACCAGCGGCCAGGCAGGTGAGGGCGAGGGGGCAGAGCCGGGCAGCTGAGCGCAGCAGGGGAGGTGGCTGGCCTCTCTGCCTTTGCCGCAGAGCAGAGCCGCCCTCCGTCGGGAGGCCAGCTATATATATTGATATATATTGATATATATCACAGTAATGATGTATTTTATTGTATCTCATGTAGTTTACAAACTTAAAAATGGGAGGTGAAAGGGCCTCATAAGTGGAATAGCCTAGGGCCTCTTTTCATCTAAATCCGGCCCTGGACACAGGAGATTACTAACAGACCCTCCCAGTAGCCAGCTCATTCT
This sequence comes from Thamnophis sirtalis, assembly GCF_051295495.1. Taxonomy (NCBI): domain Eukaryota; kingdom Metazoa; phylum Chordata; class Lepidosauria; order Squamata; family Natricidae; genus Thamnophis; species Thamnophis sirtalis. The sequence continues at coordinate 5,529,505 of NW_028261395.1, read as the reverse complement.
CACCTTTGAGCGTTTTATCAGTATTCCTACTTCTAACAATTGAGATAAGGAAGAGAGCATGCCATCAGAATCTTAACACCTACTAAAGAGTGGGGAGCAGGGTTACACACAAGAAACACTTCCCATCAAAATATTCTTAACAAAGAACCAACGCATGTCACCACACCACCCCTAGATGTTATCTCCTAGATGATATCTTATTCAATGTATCTTTGGCAGAGGTTTGTTATCTGGATTGCCAAGCTATTGACGAAATGTCGTTTGGCCGTGTTTCTCCACCTTGGCAGCTTTAAAATAGGTGGATTTCCACTTTCAGAATTCCCTAGCTGGCATGCTGGGAGTTGAAGTCCATATATTTCGGTTCAAAAGTTTTATTTCTTTTAAAACAAACATTTCATCATTCCTCAATCAGTAAAACATCGAAGTACAATTTTTTGTATGTCAAGATAGTTCTAGTTTCTAGCCTAATGTATACCCCTCCCTCCCTCCACCCCCCAACCCGCCTCCTCCTCCCCCCCCCCCCGACTTCCCAGAACCCGTACACGGTATGGATTTTTAACAAACACAGTCTAAAATCTATTGAGAAAAAAGAAGTAAAGAAATTAATGACATTCTACATTGACCTTAGCTTCTTCTTGCTGAACTAACTTTAAACAATTTAAATCATTTCTGATCTTAAGCATAGGCTAACTGGAATTTCTTGGTCCCGTATTTATTTTGTATATATATAGTCAATCCATTTTTTCCAGTCTCGTTTATATCTCTCATTTGAATGATCTTTAAGATATGCCGATATTTTAGCCATCTCGGCTAAATTTGTGACTGAAGTCCACATATTTCAAAGTTGCCAAGATTGAAAAACACTGCCCTTACCTGTTCCACTTAAAAATATCTCTGCTGGAGAAAAAAAAGGGTAACCGAAAAAGGAAATTAGCCAAAAATAAAAATGGAAATAAAGGGAGATGGGAAAGAGAAACTTGGGGGAGAGATATTCAAAAAAATCTATCGAAAAGTGAGAGGGAAGATACGGAAGAAAAGATATAAGGCACATAAAAAAGAAGAAAAAGAGAAAAGAAAATTTAGAAATAGGAGAATAGTAGAATGATACGATCCAGTAGAAAGAGAGATTGTTAACAAGGCAAAAATATGTTTTAATTAGAATGTGTGGGGATTATATTAAGAACCTTAAGCTGATAATTATGTTACGTATATAAAACTTGAAAATTGAAACTTTAAGATTCATGTTGTTAATGGAAAATAGGTGGAAAAGAAACGATAAATTGTTTTTTTTTTTTCTTTTCAAAAGTTTTATTACTTTTAAGGCAAACATTTCATCATTCCTCAATCAGTAAGACATCGAAGTACAATTTTTTGTATGTCAAAATAATTCTAGTTTACCACCAAATTCTTGTTTAGCCTAATGTATACCCCTCCCTCCCTCCCCCCTCTCCCCCAACCCCCCTCCTCCTTCCCCCCCCCGACTTCCCAGAACCCGTACACGGTATGGATTTCTAACAAACACAGTCTAAAATCTATTGAGAAAAAAAGAAATAAAGAAATTAATAACATTCTACATTGACTTTAGCGTCTTCTTGCTGAACCAACTTTAAACAATTTAAATCATTTCTGATCTTAAGCATAGGCTACCTGGAATTTCTTGGATATTGTTTCTTTTTAAAGAGAAAGAAAAGCTATATTGTTTGTACATGTTAAAAACTAGAAATTGGAAAATAGGAGAAGAAAAGTAACGCTGCTAAAATTGGAAGTAATGGAAATATAATGTAAAATGAAGTATGTTTTGGTGGGAATGTTAAAGGGGGAATTGGAACAATACCCTGTTCACAAAAGAAGTGGTGTTACGTAACAAAAATAAATAAATAAAATAAATTATATATATATATATATATATATATATATATATGTGTTATTATTTGTGCTGATAAATAAATAAAGGAAGACTAGTATAGATCTATTTCAAGCTATTTAGCTCTCATCGGCTAGCCATATCCTTACTGGGATTCGAACCTGTGCTCTATTGCCTCCCCAGGCAGGGAGTTAACCATTTGAGCTACAGAGAACGACTCCTTTTATCAGCCAGCCAGGGTGGGAGGTATATACTTAAAGTCACAACCCCTGGTATGCCCAAGTGTGGGAGGAAGGTCACACTTCCACTCTCTGTCATTAGGCTCGTCACAAGAGTCCATCCAGACAGAAACCCAATATTTTTACTGTTGCCTTTGTTATATTTGTGTTATTATTTGTGCTGATAAATAAATAAAGGAAGACTAGTATAGATCTATTTCAAGCTATTTAGCTCTCATCAGCTAGCCATATCCTTACTGGGATTCGAACCTGTGCTCTATTGCCTCCCCAGGCAGGGAGTTAACCATTTGAGCTACAGAGAACGACTCCTTTTATCAGCCAGCCAGGGTGGGAGGTATATACTTAAAGTCACAACCCCTGGTATGCCCAAGTGTGGGAGGAAGGTCACACTTCCACTCTCTGTCATTAGGCTCGTCACAAGAGTCCATCCAGACAGAAACCCAATATTTTTACTGTTGCCTTTGTTATATTTGTGTTATTATTTGTGCTGATAAATAAATAAAGGAAGACTAGTATAGATCTATTTCAAACTATTTAGCTCTCATCAGCTAGCCATATCCTTACTGGGATTCGAACCTGTGCTCTATTGCCTCCCCAGGCAGGGAGTTAACCATTTGAGCTACAGAGAACGACTCCTTTTATCAGCCAGCCAGGGTGGGAGGTATATACTTAAAGTCACAACCCCTGGTATGCCCAAGTGTGGGAGGAAGGTCACACTTCCACTCTCTGTCATTAGGCTCGTCACAAGAGTCCATCCAGACAGAAACCCAATATTTTTACTGTTGCCTTTGTTATATTTGTGTTATTATTTGTGCTGATAAATAAATAAATAAATAAATAAATATATATATATATATATATAGATATATATATATATATATATATATATATATATCTTTGCCAGTGGGTCTGCTGACTGAAATGACCATGTTGCTGATAAGATAAACTATCAGGCCATTTCTAGGAGTTATCGCGGTATCTCTGAAACACAGGTAGTCTAGTGCTCAAATTATAACCATTTGTTTAATGGCCTTTCAATGTTACAACAGCACTTGGAAAAAGTGACATGACCATTTTTCACATTCACGATCTTTGCAGGATTCCCAATCGTCATGCGATCAAAATTCAGCTGCTTGACAACTGGTTCATATTTACGATAGCTGCCGTGTCCTGGGGTTATGTGATCACCTTTGACGATCTTCTGACAAGGGGGTACCAGAGTCCCTTAACAACCACTTTAACAACTTAACATCTGCAGTGATTCACTTAACAAATATGGTAAGAAAAGTTGTAAAATGGGACAAAACTTCCTTAACAAATGTCTCACTTAGCAACATAAGTTTGAGGCTCAATTGTGGTCGTAAGTTGAGGACTACCTGTATTATAAAAAAATTTAAAATGTTTATATTTAAATATAATGATGTATGCCAAAGCATATGTTCATAGCAACACGGATTATCTGTTATAAATAAGTGATACCAGATAGTTTGAAGTTTAGCACAGACTTAAAGTTCAGGAAACATAACCAGTTGCTCCAAAAGACCCATGCTGGGGTATTGAAGAAATTCCTAGTGAAAGAAAAGACATAAATTACGTCAATGTTTCTTTTTCAGTAATTCTCTTAATATTTATTCAATAAAAGCCTTTTTGGCATTTCCCTCTAGTTTGAACTATTCCCTGTATCTGAATGAACCTGCTGGTTTCTAACTGGCCACCAGGTGGCAACACATGATAAATACTGAATAAATCAGGCACCGGTAAGTTCTTCTTCATCTATTGAACTGAAAAGGCCAATTGCTGAGTGCCTGATAAGGGTTGCCTGAGAATGTTATAGTTTACAAAAGTAAACATTTACTGTCTGTCCTTTGAGAAAAACTAGGCTAGGAAAAAGACATCACAAGAACTGTGTTGACTATGGTTATATGGAGGAAAAGTTCATTGAGAAAAATCTATGAAGTGGTTAGGAGTCAAAAATTATGACACATAATCAACCAGTCAATCATAACATCCTGAAAGCCTGTCTGAGCTTCTCGCTTACATCAAACATGGGGGAATCTTGGGTTTCCTTTTTTATTCATCCTGTGTTTCCCAGCTACACTATTGTAGTTTAAAAAATGTTGCGTTCCTTCTTCAAGCCATCTCGATAGCGGGGTTCACAAGTGTTCGGAGAACCCCCAGATTAAAACATAACAAGAACAGCTAGTCACTCCTGCTTCATTTTAATTCTGAAATCAAAAGTCAAGATTTATAGACGGCTGAAACGTTTGGAGGTTTCCTCCCTCTGATAAGGTAAACAAGATGATGCTTGTCTCAAAGCCAGGTCTGAAGCCCAAGGGACATGAATTCAGACAGTAATCCAATAGAGATTGGCTGTCACTCTGTTGAATATCTTGTTCAGGAACCGAATGTTGGCTGTTGGCCATTTTGAGCTACTCTTGAACCAAATAACTTTTCTTCAGTTGTTATCCAGTTATTATTTTTTGGAAAGAAACTGGGAAGGCATTTCTGTAGTACTACAGTTTCTTAATTCTATAAACAACCCTGCCATATAGAAAGTTGCACAATGTTTTTCTGTGGTAGAATTAGTTGTTATCAATTTTAGATCACTTTTTTTACTGTGGTTTGATATTTCTAAATCTAATAAGCTTTGACCAGAAAGAATCAAGACCAAGTTGTTGCTGAATAAGTCCATAAAATATTTCATGCATACTCCTTAAATTCAACAAAATTGGTACACTTGTACCCATGAGTTTTCCAAATTATTCCTTCATTGCATTGAAAATAGCAGTTCATAGCAGTTAGACTTATATACCGCTTCATAGGGCTTTCAGCCCTCTCTAAGCGGTTTACAGAGTCAGCATATTGCCCCCAACAACAATCCGGGTCCTCATTTTACCCACCTCGGAAGGATGGAAGGCTGAGTCAACCCTGAGCCGGTGAGATTTGAACAGCCGAACTGCAGAACTGCAGTCGGCTGAAGTAGCCTGCAGTGCTGCATTTAACCACTGCGCCACCTCGGCTCTTGTTGTAGATTTATTAAGGAACATCTTGATTTAAGCCAGGTGTAAACTCAGCTAATTATTCTTTATCCAACAAATCTTGTTAAGCTTATCTCCGTTTAGCAGAATACTTAAGCTTGGTCTTTGTAGGTACCTGTAACATTTTCAGCCCTTAGAGATGGGGAAAGTTGGGAAACATGAATTAAATTTCTTAGAATATCACATAGATAGGGCATTATAACAGAATCGTGAAAGCTTATCAAAGCCCCTTTCCATATCAACAAATATCTATACCTGTTGTGACTCAGCAGAAGTTTGCTGTGAGTTGAGTCGGGATGCAGGAATAACAATGCAGCTGGGGCTCGTTAGTGTGGTCTTCTGGAGATAAAAGGACTGATGGTGCCACGCCCTGGTTGCAGAAGTCAACGTTCATCGTTCATCGGTCGTGGTTTGTTTGTGAGAGGCACTTGGATAAGTGGTTTGCTTTCTGTATCCCTGATTCAAAGAGACACTTGGAGAAGTGATTTGCTTTCTTTCTGAACACCTGGTTCTGCCGTAAGAGATCTTTGTTTTGCATTCTGTTATCTTCTTGCCAGAGACTTCATTTATGTTTATTTTGGGGCTCGCAGCCAGCGTGAGCCGAGGCTGATAAAGTTATTTCCTTTTAAGCCTGTCTGCCTGTCATCTTTGAACGAGCGAAGGAGGGGGGACAGAACATATACCAATCAAAGTAGGAGTTGTCTTAAGTTTCTTTGTCATATATATATTCTCAGGTCTCATATATCATTTCTGAAACAGCATTTCTCTGCTAAAGCTGGATGCCAAACTTCCTATAGACAAAGGAGGGAACATGAAATAACACATATGATCTCTGAATGGCTGCTCCTCACCACTTAATTACAAAAACAGAAGCTTTTTCAGTTTGCTTGGGAGTTGAGCAGTGGAGAGGCGCAAAAGTTCACAGATGTGATGCAAAGAGACATAAGAATGAACCAATTCTCATTTCTTAATCATATTTGGATATGCAGGTAGCCCCCAACTTAAAACCATTCATTTCGGGAATAAAATGGAAAATGCACACATATATCCTGGTGTACAAAATTAGCACCCACCCCTCTGAATGAATGAAATATTTTGGGAAATATTAAAATAAAAAGGTAGAATATTATATTTCCCCAAAGGAGAAACATGCTTTTGGAAAGCAGCCCCCGCTTTTCTTAATAGCCCCAGAAGGACTGAGCCAGCCTATCCACAAGACAAAAGACCTTCAGCTCCAGGGTGATGAGATTAAGACATGGCCCCTCAGGACATAATAGGACCATTCAGCAGAGACAGAGCTCACGGCATTGCACAATCTCCTAAGGACACTGCATCAGAGTCCAAGCTTCAACCAAACGTATCTCAGACAAACATGACCCCACATCGACCCATCGGAGTCTGACAACAGCCAATAGAATACATGTTCTTGCACAGGAATAGGAAGCTCAGTTTCAAAGCACAAGAGAAGGTATAAAAGCCACCCACTCTCAAGGCCATGTGGTCAGCTTCCCAGAACCACCCATGTGCTTCTGCTTCATCATTAAACCATCTTTCCAATCAGCCTCCATGTTTCCAATGTATTTTTTTTCTTGGCTTGGAACTGAACCAGATGGATATTTCTTCCAACACTAGTTTATATAACTGAATCAGAAAATAATGTTAATAATTTTCTTTTATTAGGTTTTAGGAGAGGTTAAAGTCAACACTTGGCTCTGTCTTTCTGGGCGTATGTGCATAGAAACATGTTACCTTCGACCTCTGGCTGACGTCGTGGCGGTATCGTACGTGAAGAATGGATCTCCGCACTCCCACACCAAGTTCTCCTTGTTGGAGGTCTCCGAAAGGAGCTAAAGCCATCCTGTAGGGTTGTGCAAAATTCCAGGGGTAAGAAAAAGTAAACCAAGGAAATATAAGGCAAGAGAAATAACAGAAAGTCCTTGACTTATAACCACAATTGAGGCCAACATTTCAATTGCTTAAGCAAGGCAGTTGCTAAATGAGTTGCACCCGATTGCAACCTTTTCTGCCATGGCAGGTAAGTGAATCAGTGCCGTTGTTAATGAATCCTGGGGTCATTAAATGAATCTGACTTCTCCCACTGTATCAAGCCAGCTGGAAAGGTTACAAATAGCAAAAGCAATAGCCCTTAGACTTATATACCGCTTTATAGTGCTTTTACAGCCTTCTCTAAGCAGTTTACAGAGTCAGCATATCGCCCCCACAGTTTGGGTCCTCATTTTACTGACCTCAGAAGGATGGAAGGCTGAGTAAAACCTTGAGCCTGGTGAGAATTGAACTGCCAAATTGCAGGCAAGCAGGCAGTGGAAGTAGCCTGCAGTGCTGTATTCTAACCACTGCGCCACAGCGGCTCATAATCATAAATGGTGATTACATGATTCTGGATAGTGCAAATGCCAGTGACCAAGTGCCAGAATTTTGATCACATGACCCTAGGGATGCTGCAACAGAGGTAAATGTGAAAAAACAGTCATAAGTCACTTTTTTCAGTGCCTTTGTAACTTTGGCCAGTCGCTAACTGAATAGTTGTAATTCGAAGACTACCTGTATACATGATTCATTATAACTTTCTGTGCTTCTCTCTTACAAAGCATCCTCTTTTTCATCATGTTCACACACTGCCTGATCAACATTGCTTTTAGTTCACTAAATATTTCCCCTCTTTTTTTGAGACACCTATTCCCTCGACTTTCTCGAGCCTTCCTTTTCACACGTTCGTTCTTCTTTCATAAATCAATTCAGTCTTTATTCATTAAGTTCGTTTGACCATCACCGCGCTTCTTTCATGCGGCGGCCTCACATTTCTGTCCAATTCACATTCATCCAACGCCTGCTGATTCTCAAACTTATTGCTTCTTGTTTACCACAAGGAGGAAATTATGCTAAGTCCTATCTTCACATCTTGTAATTCTGTAACTCCAAGTCATAGATTAGAATAGGCTCTAGGGAAAGATCGAAGTGCAAAGTGTTTGAAATCTAACTTGAGATTTCTTTCATCAACTATGGGGGTGGGGGAGAGATTACCAAGGGGAAAATAGGAGGAGGAGGAGGAGGAGGAGGGGGGGGGAATTATTACATATTTGCTGTCTTGAGTTATTTCTAAAGTAATAACGCTGAGATGAAAACCAAATTAATAATAATAAATAAGGACCTCTTGATAGAGAATTAAACCATGGCTGATTTTTGTATATTGCACTCTTGGAATAAACCTCACTTCTGATTGAAGTAACTACTTGTGTTTTTTATTCTCAGCTCAAAAACTAACCTGCTAAGATTTCTTTCCTAACAACAACCATACCTGCTTCTTAAGTATAGTACCCCATTCCTATTGCCTCTAACATGTACAATAACAATAGCAGTTAGACTTATATACCGCTTTATAGGGCTTTCAGCCCTCTCTAAGCGGTTGACAAGAGTCAGCATATTGCCCCCAACAACAATCCGGGTCCTCATTTTACCCACCTCGGAAGGATGGAAGGCTGAGTCAACCCTGAGCCGGTGAGACTTGAACAGCCGAACTGCCGAACTAGCAGTCAGCTGAAGTAGCCTGCAGTACTGCACTCTAACCACTGCGCCACCTCGCTGTGCCTGCCGGCAGCTGAGGCCACAACCCAGCAGCATAGGAGCAGGGAAGCGGATCCAGACCCAGAGGACCTAATCCGCCCCTACAGCCGGCTGCAGGGGGAGGAGGTTGGTGAGCACCGTAACTGTAAGTAATGGTGAAGGCGACCAGGAGTAGGGATACCAGGCCCAGAGCCCCAGGGGCGGTGGACCCCAACGAAGGGACCTCCAGAGCGGTTTCCCCAGCTCCCCAAGGAAGATCCCCGGTGAGGAGGGACAAGGCCAGGACCCCCAAGAAGGCAGCCCCCAGGAAGGAGGCCAGGACAACCAGGGCCTCGACCAGGGAGTTCAGGGCGACCATCAGCCCTTCCCCACCCAGATCACGATCTCCCCGCAGGCCTCCAGCCCGGGTTCAAGCCCGGGCAGCATCTCCAGCCTCACCAGGGGGTTCCCATAGAGGGCACAGCTCCCTATGAGGTGGCACAGTGGTTAGGGTGCAGTACTGCAGGCCACTTCAGCTGACTGTTATCTGCAGTTCAGCGGTTCAAATCTCACCGGCTCAAGGTTGACTCAGCCTTTCATCCTTCCGAGGTGGGTGAAATGAGGACCCAGATTGCTGTGGGGGCAATATGCTGACTCTGTAAATCGCTTAGAGAGGGCTGAAAGCCCTATGAAGCGGTATATAAGTCTAACTGCTATTGCTATTGCTACATTTCTTCTTAATAAGGAGTACGATAGTTTGAGTGGTTGGAACCTGGGCAAGAGGTTACAAGTCCCTCTTTGAGACCTGTCATGGAGTGGGGTTCAGCTCTTGTACATCACTCTAGCTCCTGCTGGGGACATGATAGAGGTCCCCAACTGGGCATCCCCAGGACAGCGGTGATGTACACCAGCTAATCCGTTCAACCTAAAAGCACCTTGGTGCTTCTGACTCAAGTCCACAATTCTTCTTAATGCATAAACCACCTTTCATAACTATATAAGAAAATGGCAGGAAAATGCTCTTAACACACAAATATTTTAGCTTTTTTTCAACCAATATGCATTCCTCACAACAGATCATATTTCCTATTAACATGTATGTGCCTTCAAGTATCTCCATTTTCCATCTTTAGTAAACATTCTACCTAAATATACAAATACATCTAGTTGCTCTAGTTTTTTGCCATTTAAGCACAGCTTGAAATCTGCTGATCTTATCTGTTTAGTAGTGAATCACAGCTCTCTAAATACTTTTTGACTAGTCTAGACAAAAGACCTCCAGACATGATTTAACTAGAACAAACCTCAACACAATAATTATTTATCTGCTGCTACACAAAGGACTTAAGAGACTTTATATATCGAGGTTCCAGAGTGAAAATCTCCCATTCTTCCAGAATAATAGATGGTGGATATCATATTGGTTGGTGATCTTGGGAGGTAACTGACATATTTGCAAAACCACTCTTTCTATTCTAGAAACCTGCTTTGCTAGTTTACTACTCATACCAGCCCTCTCTAAGCGGTTTACAGAGTCAGCATATCGCCCCCAACAATCTGGGTCCTCATTTCACCCACCTCAGAAGGATGGAAGGCTGAGTCAACCTTGAGCCGGTGAGATTAGAACCGCTGAACTGCAGATAACAGTCAGCTGAAGTGGCCTGCAGTACTGCACTCTAACCACTGCGCCACCTCGGCTGCCCACCTCTGGCAGACGGTAATTAAAAAAACAAGGATAAATAGGCTGAAAAATGGTTTCTATCCCAGGGCAATAGCTATATTGAATTCTACTGTATAGTACAATATTAATGTTTTAATGTTAATATTATTAATATTAACATTAATATTAATGTCCATGTTTTCAATTTAATTGTATAGAATGTGAAGGATGTGTGTTTTTGTTTTATTTTTTATGTATAATGTACACTGATGATGGCATTTAATTTCATTGTACGAGGTGCAATGACAATAAAGTAACTAACTTGATTCCTTGGAAGAAAGGTGTGAGATTATCCCTACAAGTGGACACATCCCTCTTTCACGATTCAATTATTCCTGAAAATTAAGGGTTTAGATATAGACAGATACTTAGATAAAGAGATAATACCCCTAGTTAGAGAAGAGTACAGGCAAAAGTTGAACCAACAAATAACTTCTGGGGAAATCCTGCAGGTAATCAAACAACTAAGATTAGGAACAATGTAAACTGCTTAAAGTTTGTGTAATGGCAAGAAGCTGAGTTCAACGCAGAGATTTTACTGATTTTTTTTCTTTTTTTTCTTTTTTTAAATTTCCTTGGCTTTAATATATCTTAGACTGTGTTTGATAAAAAGCTATACCGTGTACGGGCTCTGGGAAGTCGGGGGGGGGGGAAGGGAGGTGGGGTCAGAGGGGGGAGAGGGGAAATATAGTATGTGCCAGATTTTAAAGTAATGATTGCACTTGTATACTGTTGCACTTGTATACTCTTGCCTTTTTAATTCTAGTGTAAAAATAAGAAGCTGAATATATTGATAGATAGTAGAAATACACCGAAGGGAGGAGCAGAGGGAAAGAAGAAAGAGGGGTAGAGAGGGTGGGAGAGAGGATCGGAAGGAGGGTGAGATGGAAGGGAGGGAGTGTATTGGGAGAAAGGAGTGATAGAGGGGGAGGGGAAGTAGGAGAGGGGAATGTTGGAGGGGAGAAAGGAAAGTTGGAGGGGGGCGAAAGAAAGGGTGTATGGAGGGTTGAAGTGGTATATTGGGTTTGTATTTTGGGGAGTATTTTTGACAAGGATGGCTGTGTTTATTGTTCAATGTTATATGGCCCCGGTCATGCACAGTATATATGCGACTGTATGAAATGAAAATGAAAATAAAACATATTTGGGAAATTATTCCTGGAAATTTTTACCATGCGAACATTCAGACGCTTCCAGATTCCAGAATATATACACCCAAGTCTTATGTTTGTTTATTGGACTTGATCTTCATTCAGTCACAGGAAATGAAATGTGATGATCTTTTCATTATATTATAAATGTGAAGATGATCCCACAAGCAGCAACTGAATGGGAAATAAACATGACTCAGAGCCACATGAACATCCAAACAGATGATGTTTTCTCTCTTCCCCAAAAGCCTTACTTTGCTGATGCTGCAACATTTTGTGTTGATAGTTTATTTGCAGCTATCTCCTACTCACCCCTTTCTTCCCTGTACATTAATTGCCCCATTATCTCTTATTAACTTCTTTTTTTTATTTCCTTTATCTTAATATATTGTAGACTGTGTTTGTTAAAAATCTATACCGTTTACGGGCTCTGGGAAGTCGGGGGGGGGAAGGGAGGTGGGGTGTTAGGGGGGGGGATACATAGTATGTGTTAGATTTTAAGGTAACGTGTCTGCACCTGTATACTGTTGCTTGTTAATTCCACTGTAAAAATAGGACAAGCTGAATATATTAATAGATTGTAGAAATAGAACCAAAGGGAGGAGTAGAGGGATAGAAGAAAGAGGGGGAGAGAGGGTGGGAGAGAGGACTGGAGGGAGGGGGAGAAGGAAGGGAGGGAGTGTATCGGGAGAGAGGAGTGGTAGAGGGGGAGGGGAAGTAGGGTAGAGGGGGATGATGGAGGGAAGATGGAAAGTTGGAGGGGGGCGAAAGAAAGGGTGTATGGAGGGTCGAAGAGGTACATTGGGTTTTTATTTTTGGGGGTACTGCTGATAAGAGGAATGGCTGTGTTTATTGTTTAATGTTATATGGCCCCGGTTATGCACAGTATATATGTGACTGTACGAAAATGAAAATGGAAAATAAAACACATTTACACAGAATTGCCCCATTATCTGAAATAGCAATAGCAATAGCAGTAGACTTATATACCGCTTCATAGGCCTTTCAGGCCTCTCTAAGCGGTTTTACAGAGAGTCAGCATATTGCCCCCAACAATCTGGGTCCTCATTTTACCCACCTCGGAAGGATGGAAGGCTGAGTCAACCCTGAGCCGGTGAGATTTGAACCGCTGAACTGCTGATCTAGCAGTAGCCTGCAGTGCTGCATTTAACCACTGCGCCACCTTGGCATATATTTGGGCAAATCTATTCACAGGCACCTGCTTCATCATTTTAAACCTGGTATTTTGTTGAGCTCTGGCACAGAAGTTACCCGTCCTTCATCTTTCAATCTAATCTCTGCGGAGTTTGCAGGCAACATTTTATTGAGTCACATAATGTCTTAAATAAAAGTCACCGGATCCTAAGGGAAGACTTCATTCCATTCTTGGAATTCCATCCTTGGAATCTCTCCACATCCTGGTACATCCAACTATCTTGGATTTCGGCTACAACTTATATCTGCCTCACCCAGCGTGCCAAAAGTCATGGTAATTGTTCACCGTCAAAAGTCATGGTAATTGTTACCGTCATTGGAAAGGAAGTTATAGCAAATATCTTGGCTGTTTCTGTTTGTTTTGTTTGCTGTTGTTCTGAATACACCGAAACTTGGAATTGCCCTTTTTAACAAAGCAGGATAAGTTCTAAAAAATGAAATTCTGTTAATGAATTCTAATACATACATAGCAATTAAACAGTAGATGAGCCCTGGTATAAACCAAACAAGATTAACAAGATCTGAAAAGATTTATTGTGGAACCAACCTAGTATCTTAATTTAACCACTTCATTTCTTTTGATGCCAACCAAGCCATGAATTCAAATATGGCTTAGTTTTAAGCCATCTGTGAAATCATTTTTTTTTTTAGCTTAGGCCTTGTTTTTTTTTTTTAAATGTAATAGGCTGTTGAAATGAATTTTTGTTCACAAGAAAACCTCATGAATTGGTGGGTTCCACCACAAATGCGCGTACGACAAAAGCGCGTGTGACTAAAGCGCGGTGACAAAACCGCGCCGTCAAAACCGCGGAGACGAATGAGCGCTGAAGCGCGCCAACAACAGCGCGCCGACAGAAGCGCGCTGTAACATAACTCTAAACCTTACCCTAAACCTAACCCTAAACCTAACCCTAAACCTTACCTTAACTTAAAACGCGCTTCTGTCGGCACGCTGTTGTCGGCGCGCTGTTGTCAGCGTGCTTTTGACATCGCGGTTTTGACATCGCGGTTTTAGCGCCGCGGTTGTGTCGGCGCGCTTTTGACATTCGCGGTTATGTCGTGCCACGGAATTGGTGAGGTTTTGGCACAAAAGCATATGCTCATGCTTTTGTTGAAATGTTATTCAGGTCAGCCATAGGCCTCAAATCTGAAGGACAGGTGGCTGAAAACATTATTTTAACATTGTTAATCGGTTATATATTTTGCTTATTTTTTTTTTACATTCATTAATAATACATTGGATGAGAATCATCAGCCTGATAATAGAAGATTAATTATCTGTGTGTGCATCCATGTATAGTCAAGCGATGCCCAATTTATGTGCAGGAGGAAATTATAGCTAGGCAATTATCCTTGATTGGCTGTGCTAGATTCTTTGCATAGAACATGATATGCTGTACATTTATTGTGGTTAAACGTGATCTGAAATATTAAGAGTTATCTCACAGTATGGTTACAAGGGGAAACTTGTTGTAAGCATGATCACATTCCCAAAATGCACACGTACCAAAGATCAAACAAGTGAGGTTGCGAGTTACATCAGGTTCTGGCCTATCATCCCAAATTAATTTTGTTTTGTTTTCCAGATGATAAAGACATTCTGTCCGATTTTCCTTAGGAAGAACTCTTGTTAGGTGATCTGAATGATTGCATGTGTATTGATTTCTTGCACAGAATGGATAGATCAAACGGAAAAAAAACTCCTGTGTCTAATTAAGCCAGTATATTAGGGATTGTTGTGGTTAGTTGTGAAGTCATGTCCGACCCATCGCAACCCCATGGACAACATTCCTCCAGGCCTTCCTGTCCTCTACCATCTTCTGGTGTCCATTTAAGCTCACACTGACTGCTTCGGTGACTCCATTCAGCCACCTCATTCTCTGTTGTCCCGTTCTTCTTTTGCCCTCAATCTTTCCCATCATTAGACTCTTCTCCAGTGAGTCCTTCTTTCTCATTAGGTGGCCAAAGTATTTAAATTTCATTTTCAGGCTCTGGCCTTTTAAAGAGCAGTCAGGGTTGATCGCCTCTAGGACTGACCCATTTGATCACCTTGCAGTCCAAGGGACTCGCAGGAGTCTTCTCCAGCACCATAGTTCAAAGGCCTCAATTCTTTGGCGCTCAGCCTTCCTTATGGTCCAACCTTCACAGCCATCCATTGCGACTGGGAAAACCGTAGCCTTGATGTTGTGACTCAGCAGAAGTTGCTGTGAGTTGAGTCAGGATGCAAGATTAACAATGCAGCTGGGGCTCGTTAGTGGCGTATTCTGGTGATAAAAGGACGGATGGTGCCACGCCCTGGTTGCAGGAGTCAATGTTCATTCATTCGTTCATTGATCCTCGGTCGTGGTTTATTTGTGAGAGACACTTGGAGAAGTGCTTTGCTTTCTTTTTTTACACCTGGTTTTGCCGTAAGAGAGATTTGTTTTGCATTCTGTTATCTTCATGCAGAGACTTTATTTAGGTTTATTTTGGGCTCGCAGTCAGTTTGAGCCGAGGACTGATAAAGTTAGTTCCTTTTAAGTTTGTCTGCCTGTCCTCTGTTAACGAGCGAAGGAGGGGGAAACTGATACACTTTTGTTGGCAGGGTGATGTCTCTGCTTTTTAATATGCTGTCTAGATTTGCCATAGCTTTCCTCCCCAAGAGAAAGCGTCTTTTAATTTCTTGGCTGCAGTCCCCATCTGTGGTGATCTTAGAGATATTAGGGATATAAGGGATTATATTAGAGATATTAGAGATATAAGGTCTATATTAAATTCTCACTAACTTGTACAGTTTGATGTAGTAGAGATTTAGAGATTCTACAGAATAGCCACATAAGGAACTGCTTTATATTGTCACTCTATAATGGTCTGCCTTAGCTGGCATTGAAACCTTTTTTAGGGTTTCAAGGAGAACATTTCCATTTCCCTTTGGATATGAAAATCGATCTTAGTTTTCCTCCATGCAAAGCATATGCTCCATTAAAGAATTATCTTTTCTACACATCCAGCTTCTCTTCTTCTAAAACCTCGAGAGAGATTGGGTGGTGGTGGTTCAGAAATGTGAAAAGTAAACAAACATTTGTTGGGGAATGTTAGGCTGAATACTATAATTGTTTTGTAATTACTTGGTTTATGTCAATTCCTATAATCACATGGATATACACACACATACCCAGTCTTAGAATGGCTGCAGCCACTTCACAATTTTAAAGAGCAGATTCAAAGGAGCTTCTTTCATCAAATCATTCACATAGTTTTGATAAACATTCGTTAAATTTTGAGAATTTTGAAGCCTTTATTATCTTTTCTGCATACCTAAGCCAGAAAGTTGTGAATTGCATTTGTGCGATTCAATTAGAGAGCATAGTAGAGAACAGCTGAGTTGGTGCAAGGAAAGGATCACGTACTATATTCTTAAAACAGTTATAATATATAATACAATGATTGTTACATTAAAATGGGTACAGGAAGCCACTGGACTTTTCAGAAAAAAGCTAAAAACGTTCTTCCTAAATGAGCAATTTACTTTTTGTTCTTGCCTGAGTCTCATTCTTTATGCTTCAAATCTTTTTTTCAGATTTGGATGATTTGGCAGAACGTATAAAACTTTAAAACATTAACATAGACAAAAATTAACATATAATGTTTAGTCAGCTGTTAAATTCTCCTCTTACGTACTGCTAAATAAAAGAGTCCAAATTGAGATTATTTTGACAATAGGTGTCTACTTCTTTAAAAAAAAATGCTAAGAAATGCAGTTTTAAGGGCTAATTTTAATCATCATGTGTTCTAGCTTCACTGCAATCTAAGGCCTTTTGGACATGAAACTGTTTTCTGCTATAAAACCCACAGACCAAACACAAACAGAATAGGTATGAGATATAACTTCTGCGGAGGACTTTCATTCTAAACTAATTTACTAAGATATCAGATGCACTACAGGTTAGGTCTCCTCCGGATTCCATCCGCCAGCCAATGTCGGCTGGCGACTTCCCCGGGGGAGAGCCTTCTCTGTTGCAGCGCCAGCCCTCTGGAACGATCTCCCCGTGGAGATCCGGACCCTTACTACCCTCCCGGCCTTCCGCAAAGCCGTTAAGTCCTGGCTGCTCCAGCAGGCCGGGGGGCTCTCGAAATATCCAGCCCCCCCCCGGAGATTGTGACTGTTGTATATTTTAATGTTGTTTGTGTATTATTCCCCCTCCCTAGTTTTATTGTAAGCCGCCCGGAGTCCTTCGGGAGTGGGCGGCATACAAATCAATAAAACTATAACTATAACTATAGTTGAATTTTCTTCTTCAGTGTTGTTGGGAAAAAAAACAGTCCAAACTTATGTATTGGGATTGACCAATACAATTAGAGAAACCAATTTTTCCCCCCAGATGCATAGAAGTCTAATTCAGGGGTGTTTGTAGGGGAAGGATACTGTAAAATCTCCATTCCCTCCAGATCAGCTGGGAGTCGGGAGGCAGAGAATAGATGGGGGCGGGGCCAGTCAGAGACGATATTTACCGGTTCTCCGAACTACTCAAAATTTCCACTACCGGTTCTCCAGAACTGGTCAGAACCTGCTGAATACCACCTCTGATCTGCACTTGCTCAAATACTACAAGTGGCCTCTGCCTCCCAACAATTTGCCTCCTTGCAGCAAACAGCAAGCAGCCTGTTTCAGTTTCAGCTTCAGCAAGCTTGATTAGCACAAACAGCTGATTGTCTGTTGGATCCTCCCGACCATCAGCTGTTTCAGGCTGCAGGGATTGCCATTGCCTAACGCTGCCTCTGCGCGCCCCGTTTTCCACCCATTCCGATCCCCGTTCAGAGTCTTCCAATTAGACTCTTCTGGAATAATTGCACTGAAAAACATGCATGGTTTCAATTGTGGTGGATATGCCCAAGATTAGAAACGTTGAGGGTTGAATATTAATTTACAGAGCTGTGTACATTTATCAGTCGGGAATCAAAGTATGGTACCTTGGTATTCGTCAATTGGCTCAAGGAGTTTTTATCAGTCAGAAAAATAATGCCTACTTATTAACTCAGGTATGGTAAGATATAAAAACTGTAAAAAGATCTGACGTTGGAAGTTAATGGTTTGTACATTGTTTTTTAATTAGTAACCAATTAGGAACTGTTCTTTCAGAAATGACATTGAATGTTAATAGGCATTTCAACTTGAGAATATATTTCATAAGAATATATCCAGTCGGTAATGGAGCCTGCAGAATCGCTTTTGTGAAATGGGCAGCCATACAAAATATTTTGAAGTAGTGGTTCACTACTCAACACTACCTCAGTGTTGTACTCAATTTCAAAATAAAAAAAAAACATTTTTATTCTTGTAACGTGGACATTCTGAATTGTCTTTAATATTGATAGAATGCTTTTTTTCTCTTCTTTATTTTTAGTACTGTTCTCTAAGCTATCTAAATAATGGAATGTCAATAAACTTTAATCGTATTAACAGAAATATCACTGTACTGAAACAATACGATGTATTAAGATTTACAGTAGCATAATGGAAAATAAAATAAAAACCCAAACCTTATTTATTTATTTATTTATTAGACTTATATACCGCTTCATAGGGCTTTCAGCCCTCTCTAAGCGGTTTACAGATTTTTAGCAAATTGAGTCAGCAAATTGCCCCCACAGTCTGGGTCCTCATTTCACCCACCACGGAAGGATGGAAGGCTGAGTCTATCTATCTATCTATCTATCTATCTATCTATCTATCTATCTATCTATCTATCTATCTATCTATCTATCTATCTATCTATCTATCTATCTATCATCTATCTATCTATCTATCTATCTATCTATCTATCTATCTATCTATCATCATCATCATCATCTATCTATCACCTATCTATTGATCTATCTATCTATCTATCTATCTATCTATCTATCTATCTATCTATCTATCTATCTATTAGACTTATATACCGCTTCATTGGGCTTTCAGCCCTCTCTAAGCGGTTTACAGATTTTTAGCAAATTGAGTCAGCAAATTACCCCCACAGTCTGGGTCCTCATTTCACCCACCTCAGAAGGATGGAAGGCTGAGTCAACCTATCTATCTATCTATCTATCTATCTATCTATCTATCTATCTATCATCATCATCATCATCATCATCATCTATCTATCTATCACCTATCTATCTATCTATCTATCTATCTATCTATCTATCTATCTATTTATTAGACTTATATACCGCTTCATAGGGCTTTCAGCCCTCTCTAAGCGGTTTACAGATTTTTAGCAAATTGAGTCAGCAAATTGCCCCCACAGTCTGGGTCCTCATTTCACCCACCTCGGAAGGATGGAAGGCTGAGTCAACCTTGAGCCAGTGAGATTTGAACCGCTGAACTGCAGATAACAAGTCAGCTGAAGTGGCCTGCAGTACTGCACCCTAACCACTGCGCCACCTCGGCTCTTTGTGACATCACAAAGCGGGTATGAAAGGGCAGAGCGAGAACCCACCACTTTCTTCAAAAGGGTGAAAGTTTGATAGGCATTGTGATGCCCGTAGAAAGAGGGCAGCCCTTGAATCGGGATTCCCAGATGCTGCTGATGTCAGTCGGACCTCTGCCCCCTTGTACCTTGATGTCACGTCACTGACATTTTAGCGTTACCGAAGCTAGTTTTCCCTTGGAGGCCTGGGAAACAGCCTGCATCGGCCATGCAGGGCAAAAACTAAGTTTCTCACAAAGATGAGGGAGGCAAACTATTTACCAAAGCACCAGAAGGCAAGACAAGGACCAATGGATGGAAACTAGTCAAGCAGAGAAGCCAGGTAGAGCTTTGGAGAAAGTTCCTAATGGTGAGAATAATAATATGGAGATTCTCAGCCAGGTTATGCGCTCCACATGGGGCTACCCTTGAAAAGCGTTCGGAGACTACAGCTAGTCCAGAATGCAGCCACGCGAGCGATATTGGGTGTACCGAGATACACCCATAGTACACCTGTCCTCCGCGAGCTGCACTGGCTGCCAATTGGTCTCCGGACGCAATTCAAGGTGTTGGTTATTACCTTTAAAGCCCTACATGGCTCAGGACCAGCCTATCTGCGAGACCGCCTACTGCCATACACCTCCCAATGGCCAATAAGATCCCACAGGGTGGGCCTCCTTCGGATACCGTCAGCCGGACAGTGTCGCCTGGCGGGCCCCCCGGAGGAGAGCCTTCTCTGTGGCTGCTCCAACCCTGTGGAATCAGCTACCCCCAGAGGTCCGGGCCTTACCCACTCTCATGGCCTTCAGGAAAGCCGTTAAAACCTGGCTGTTCCGGAAGGCCTGGGGCTGTTGACCTTAGTGTTAAGGTCCAGCCCCTATTAGAAAGTGTGTGTGTTGTGAATTTTAAACTATTTTTTTTAAAGTTATTTTGCTTTTCTTTTTTTCTTCTTTCGTTGTAAGCCGCCCGGAGTCCGCCTATAAATTTAATAAATGAAATGAAATGAGGTGACGGTCATCTCAAGAGGGAACTGGACTTTCTTTGAAGATGTTTCACTTTTCATCCAAGAAGCTTCTTCAGCTCTGTTCACTGGAGGTTTTCAAGAAAAGACTAGATAGCCACTTGTCTGGAATGGTATACTATAAGGTCTCCTGCTCAGGGAGGGAGTTGGACTAGATGACCTCCAAGATCCCTTCTAACCCTGTTATTCTATGTTATTCTATTCTGTGTTAAGGTTGGATTGTGAGGCTGGGCTGTGCCACGATTCCAATTTCGTCCTGCCTTTAGAATAGGGGTCTCCAACCTGGGCAACTTTAAGACTTGTGGACTTCAACTCCCAGAATTCCTCAGCCAGCAAAGCTGACGTGACGTCAAGATACAAGGGGGCAGGGGTCTGGCTGACACGAGCAGCATCTGGGCATCCCAACTTAAGCGCTGCCCTCTTTCTATGGGCATCCCAGTGTCTAAGTCTTACTTTAAGTCTAAGTCTAAATCTAACTTTAAGACTTGTGTACTTAAAACTGCCATAACTTTAAGTCTACGTTTAAGACTTATGGACTTCAACTCCCAGAACTTTAAGCTTAAATCTAACTTTAAGACTTGTGGAATTCACCTCCCAGAACTTCAAGCCTAAGTCTAACTTTAAGACTTGTGGACTTAAAACTGCCATAACTTTAAGTCTACGTTTAAGACTTATGGACTTCAACTCCCAGAACTTTAAGCCTAAAATCTAACTTTAAGACTTGTGGGCTTCAACTCCCAGAATTTAAAGCCTAAATCTAATTTTAAGACTTGTGGAATTCACCTCCCAGAATTTAAAGCCTAAATCTAATTTTAAGACTTGTGGACTTCAACTCCCAGAACTTCAAGCCTAAGTCTAACTTTAAGACTTATGGACTTCAACTCCCAGAACTTTAAGCTTAAATCTAATTTTAAGACTTGTGGGCTTCAACTCCCAGAATTTAAAGCCTAAATCTAACTTTAAGACTTGTGGACTTCAACTCCCAGAATTTTAAGCCTTCAACTTAAATCTAACTTTAAGACTTGTGGACTTCAACTCCCCAGAACTTTAAGCCTAAATCTAATTTTAAAACTTGTGGACGTCAACTCACAGAACTTTAAGCCTAAATCTAACTTTAAGACTTGTGGACTTCAACTCCCAAAACTTTAAGCCTAAATCTAACTTTAAGACTTGTGGACTTCAACTCCCAAAATTTTAAACCTAAATCTAACTTTAAGACTTGTGGACTTCAACTCCCAGAACTTTAAGCTTAAATCTAACTTTAAGACTTGTGGACTTCAACTCCCAAAACTTCAAGTCTAAATCCAACTTTAAGACTTGTGGACTTCAACTCCCAGAACTTTAAGCTTAAATCTAACTTTAAGACTTGTGGACTTCAACTCCCAGAACTTTAAGCCTAAATCTAACTTTAAGACTTGTGGACTTCAACTCCCAGAACTTTAAGCCTAAATCTAACTTTAAGACTTGTGGACTTCAACTCCCAGAACTTCAAGTCTAAGTCTAATTTTAAAACTTGTGGACTTCAACTCCCAGAACTTCAAGCCTTCAACTCCCAGAACTTTAAGCCTAAATCTAATTTTAAGACTTGTGGAATTCACCTCCCAGAACTTCAAGTCTAAGTCTATGTTTAAGACTTCTGGACTTCAACTCCCAGAACTTTAAGCCTAAATCTAACTTTAAGACTTGTGGACTTCAACTCCCAGAACTTTAAGCCTTCAACTCCCAGAACTTTAAGCCTAAATCTAACTTTAAGTCTTGTGGGCTTCAACTCCCAGAATTTAAAGCCTAGTTTTAAAACTTGTGGACTTCAACTCCCAGAACTTCAAGCCTAACTTTAAAACTTGTGGACTTCAACTCCCAGAACTTCAAGCCTAACTTTAAGACTTGTGGGCTTCAACTACCAACTCCCAGAGTTTAAAATGAAGCCTTAAAAGTTTAGAACGATTGAGACAACGAGCGAGAGGAAGAGGAGGAAGAGGAGGAGGGAGCGCCATGCTGACTGCGGGCGAGGAGGCCTTCCAGAAGCTTCAACGTCACGCACAAAGGCGGCCATTTTGGAGAAGGGCGGGAAACGAAGCCACGGCGAGGCGTGGCCGCCGGTCTTGCCGGCCTCCAACCGGGGGGGAAACAAAAGGGAGGCGAGCGGCGGCGGCGGCGAGGACTCCGCCATGGGCTGCCCGGGGACCCGCCTGCTCTTCGTCCCGATGCTTCTGCCGCTGCTTCTCCTCCTGGTCAACGGGGAGCAGCGAGCCGAGCTGCTGAGCCCCTTTTTCGGCACCAAATCCCGCTACGAAGAGCTGCACCCGCACCTCCTCCGGGACCCGCTGTCGCTCGGGCGGCCGCTCTCGGGTTTCCCGCTGCCGCCGGCTTCCTGCACCCCGCTCCAGCTGAGCGCCGTGGTCCGCCACGGCACGCGCTTCCCCACCCGCAAGCAGATCGAGAAGCTGGCGCGCCTGCACGGCCTCCTCCTCCGACGGGGCGGCGACGGCAGCGGCGGCGGCGGGCGCTGCTCGGTGGCGGAGCGCCTGTCGGGATGGGAGATGTGGTACCAGCCGGAGGTGGACGGGAAGCTGGCGCCCAAGGGCTCCCGCGACATGAGCTCCCTGGCGAAGCGCCTGGCCTCCCGCTTCCCCAGCTTGCTGGCTCCCGGGCGGCGGCTGGCCTTCACCAGCAGCTCCAAGCACCGGTGCGTGGAGAGCAGCGACGCTTTCCGCGAAGGGCTCCGCCAGGCGCTCTACGGGCGGATGAGCGAGGGCAGGAAAAACGGTGAGTTTGCTCTTCCCCAATGCTTGGCCGTGGGGCAATTTTGCAATTCTAATTATTTAAATTTTGAAATATATGTGTATATATATAAACAAAGGCAACAGTAAAAATATTGGGTTTCTGTCGTGATGGACTCTTGTGACGAGCCGATTGACAGATGATGGAAGCAGTTAGCTTCCTCCCATAATTGGGGCTTACCAGGGGTTGTGACTCTAAATATATATATATATATATATATATATATATATATATATATATATATATATATATATATATATATATATATATATATATATATATATATATATATATATATATATATATATATATATATATATATATATATATATATATATATATATATATATATATATATATAGTGTCACATATATTGGGAGCAATATATATATATATATATATATATATATATATATATATATATATATGTATATATATATGTGTATGTATATATATGTGTATGTATATATATATATGTGTATATATATATATATATATATATATATATATATATATATATATATATATATATATATATATATATATATATATATATATATATATATATGATTTTTACAACCCCTGGTAAGCCCCAATTATGGGAGGAAGCTAACTGCTTCCATCTTCTGTCAATCAGCTCGTCACAAGAGTCCATCACGACAGAAACCCAATATTTTTACTGTTGCCTTTGTTATATTTGTGTTTTTTTTTATTTGTGCTGATAAATAAATAAAGGGAGACTAGTATAGATCTATTTCAAGCTATTTAGCTCTCATCAGCTAGCCAGGTTCAAATCCCAGTAAGGGTATGGCTAGCTGATGAGAGCTAAATAGCTTGAAATAGATCTATACTAGTCTCCCTTTATTTATTTATCAGCACAAATAAAAAAAAACATATATATATATATTGCCCTTCGCATTTTATTATGTCCCTCCTGTCTTTGATGATTCTGTTTCACTGATGTTCAGCAACCGAGCGGTCAATGCCTGGAATGCTCTACCTGACACTGTGGTTTCTTCCCCAAAACTTTCACCTTAGTCCAGTGTTTCTCAACCTTGCCGACTTTAAGTCCTGCGGACTTCAACTCCCAGAAATCCCCCAGCCAGCTGTGCTGGCTGGGGGATTCTGGGAGTTGAAGTCCGCAGGACTTAAAGTCACCAAGGTTGAGAAACACTGATTTAGTGATTGCTTGAAGTTACAGTGGCAGTGAAAAATGGGATTTATGACCGTCTTCACACTTATGACTGTAGCAGCATTTACATAATGTGATCAAAATTCAGATGCTTGACAACTGGCATGTATTTATGTCAGTTGCAGGGTGGTTGGTTCATGTGATCACATTTTGCACATTTTTGGTAACAAGCAAAGTCAACGGAGAAGCCTGATTAGAGCCAAGGTGGCGCAGTGGTTAAATGCAGCACTGCAGGCTACTGCTAGATCAGCAGTTCAGCGGTTCAAATCTCACCGGCTCAGGGTTGACTCAGCCATCCATCCTTCCGAGGTGGGTAAAATGAGGACCCAGATTGTTGTTGGGAGCAATATGCTGACTCTCTGTAAACCGCTTAGAGAGGGCTGAAAGCCCTATGAAGCGGTATATAAGTCTACTGCTATTGTTATTGCTATTCACTTAACTGGGCAGGAAAGGTCAGAACATGGGACAAAATTCACTTAACTAAGCTGCCCGGAGTCCTTCGGGGATTGGGCGGCATACAAATCTATTAAAAATACAAATTACTATTAGGAATGGGGTGAGGTCAACAGCAGAGAGTCTAAGGCAGTGTTTCTCAACCTTGGCGACTTTAAGTCCTGTGGACTTCAACTCCCAGAATCCCCCAGCCAGCTGTGTTGGGGAATCCTTAGTCCAGTGTTTCTCAACCTTGATCTTGGAAGAAATTGCATTCAGTCAACAGGTACAGATTTGCAGTTCTAAGGGTTCAGGATTCATTTGATGTCCCTCCTCTCCCCAGTGGCCTTCCTAGTGTTATTTCAATCAGAATAGAGCTGGAAGGGACCTTGAAGGTCTTCTAATCCAACCCCCTGCTCAAGCAGGAGATCCTTTAACATTTCAGACAGGTGGCTATCCAGTCGTTTCTTAAAATCCTCCAGTGATGAAGCATCCACAACTTCTGAAGGCAAACTGTTTTCCGCCAATTAATTATCCTCGCTGTTAGGAAAAGTTTCTCTTTAATTCCAGCTTGCTTCTCTCCTTGATTAGTTTCCATCCATTGTTTCTTGTTCTTGCCTTCTGGTGCTTTGGAAAATAAATTGACCCCTTCTTTTCTTCTTTGCCACACCTCCTCAATACTGGAATACTTCTATCATGTCATCTCAGTCCTGCTTTTCTCTAGACTGATAATACCCAATTCAGTTTGTGCCGGGGGGGGGGGATGGGGGGGGAGGGAGATCAAGATAAAATAACTGAACAGGCTATTGGGCAAGATAATAATTATTGTTTACGCTTCTCTTCTGATTGTAATTAAAAGCATTTGTTACTCCTTGGTTGCTGAGCAGTTTCCATAACATTTCAATTCTGGCTGGATTTCACAAGCAAATTAAAATATCTACGTCTAGTCCTTTGAGTTTTCAGTCACTTGGATTATCAATCGAGGCGGTGATAGGCTGGCTCAACATATACTCACCACACTTGTGTGGGGCACGGCAACCACATCCAAAGACGTGTTTTGGCGTGCTGCACTCCAGTTTCTAGATACTGGAATTTCAATCACTAAGTAATGTCATCCTTAAAAACAAGATGTGACACGATTGCTTTAAGACTGTAATCGTGTCTCTCTCTGTTGCACTTCTTAATCAAAAGTTGTGGATTGTTAAGCAATAGCAATAGCAGTTAGACTTATATACTGCTTCATAGGGCTTTCAGCCCTCTCTAAGCGGTTTACAGAGTCAGCATATTGCCCCCAACAACAATCCGGGTCCTCATTTCACCCACCTCGGAAGGATGGAAGGCTGAGTCAACCCTGAGCCGGTGAGATTTGAACAGCCGAACTGCAGATAACAGTCAGCTGAAGTGGCCTGCAGTACTGCACCCTAACCACTGCGCCACCTTGGCTCCAAGCCAATCCATTCTGAGCTTGGTACCTCCCAGCCCTGACCCTCATAAGGGGTCTTACTCTAATTGCCCCACTTGCTTATCTCCCCACATCTGTGTCCTAGCTCATCTTTCTTGTTTTGGTGGCTGGTTTTTTGCTCCCACTGCTGGTGAGGCATCCCTGGCCTGGCTACTGGGCCAGGCTGGTCTAGGCTTCAGCTGCACAGGAGTGGGTCAGGGGATTGAAAGCAGTCCCTGGGTGACAGCATGCAAAAATGCTCCTTTTTCAAAAAGCTGGAGCACAGGATACCAAAATACCTCTTTGGATGTTGGTTGCCTTGTAAGTTCATTAAGTCACTCTATCACTGTCCTAATTCTTTATCTCTAGCTGTCAGAAGAGAACATTCTCAAACAGTCCTAATCACTTTTTAAAGGAACAGCAAACTTTCATCTCTTACCTATACCTGTGTACCTTCTGTTTACAAACTTGACTGGTAGTTTGAAGTTTGAAGTTTTATTTATATGCCGCCCTATTCCCTGCAGGGACTCAGGGCGGCGAACAACTCAAACGGGGAAGGGAACATACAGAAACAAGACAAGTATTTTAAAAAATAACCAACAACCATACCTGTCGAGAGGCAGAAGGGAGCTCATCAACCCCAGGCCTGCTGACACAGCCAGGTTTTAACGGCTTTTCGGAAGGCCGGGAGAGAGGCGAGGGTCCGAATCTCTGCGGGGAGTTCGTTCCAAAGGGCCGGAGCTGCAACAGAGAAGGCCCTCCCCCGGGTCGTAGCCAGATGGCATTGGCTGGTAGACGGGACCCGGAGGAGGCCGACCCTGTGCGATCTAATGGGTCTTTGGGAGGTAATGGGTACACTTCAGTCAGCTGGGCTAACTTCAGCACCCAGTCATTTTTTCCATCGCTTCATTCGCCATGATGGTTTATCTGGAGCTCAAGAAACTGGAGGGCAGCAAGCAAGAGAAGCATTTTGGGGATTAAACTCTTGCCTTGTCAAAACCCACGTGGCCTCCTACAGGTAGTCCTTGATTTACAGCCACAATTGAGCAGAGCATTTCTGTTGCTAAGCGAGATCGTTGTTAATTGAGCTTTGCACAATTTTAAGATCTTTCTTGCCACAGTTTTTAACTTAATGACATTGTTATTAAGTGAATCTGTCTTCCCCATTTGACTCTGCTTATCAGAAGGTCGCAAAAGATGGTCCCATGATACCAGGGCATTGAACCATCCTAAATCAGTTGCCAAGCACCTGAATTTTGATCACATGACCATGAGGATGCTGCAATACTCATAAGGAGAGCCTTCTCTGTGGCTGCTCCGACCCTCTGGAACGAACTCCCCGTGGAGATTCGAACCCTCACCACCCTCCAGGCCTTCCGCAAAGCCCTTAAAACCTGGCTGTTCCGACAGGCCTGGGGCTAAAGAGCTTCTGCCCCCCCTTCTCGAATGGTATGGTTGTTGTGTGTTTTAAATTGTGTATTGTCTGTTTGTCTTTTATCCCCTGTTTGTACCTCCTTTCCCTTGACTGAGTTGTGAGCCGCCCTGAGTCCCCTGCGGGGAAAAGGGCGGCATATAAATGAAATAAATCCTAATCCTAATCCTAAATGTGAAAAATGGTCATGTCCAGTGTAACTTTAAATGGTCACTATACGAATTGTTTGTAAGTTGAGGACTACCTTTGTTTTTTGTGAAGGGAAGTCTCGTCTCTAGCCATCCGCTGCTTTCACATTGCTTTCTAAATCCTGATTTGGGGCTCATCTTTATGAATATGTGGTAGTCCTCCTTTCCATGCTTTCCATACTGATCCTTTTTTAATTGCCATCTCTTTCCTTTAAGAAAGAAGATTCTTTGAGTGCCTCTTAAATTAACGCGGTGAATATGCTATTAACTTAAAAACCACCAAATTAGTTCTTTTGTATTTATACTGCCTGCAGGCTATATATTTCCCTGCACAGTTTAAAAATATTAATCATTCTAGCTAAATGCAAGCTCCATAATCCAAAGTATTCTATCACGGAAACATTCTTACCGTTCTCATTTACATCGATCTAGTGCTGAGAGAAAAAAAGTTAGATTAGATGGAGTTGGTTTGTTTTGATGATCCTCAGAGCCACCTTTGAACATTGCACTTGTGGTATGATTTCTTGTAAAACAAAGAAAACAGAAATGTGCAGTGTGTGTTCTAAAAGAGCCAATATAATGTACAGACATGCCCTGAATTCCCTTTAAAGCTTAGTGCAGTGTTTCTCAACCTTGTCAACTTGAAGATGTCTGGACTTCAACTCCCAGAATTCCCCAGCCAGCATTTGCTGGCTGGGGAATTCTGGGAGTTGAAGTCCGGACATCTTCAAGTTGACAAGGTTGAGAAACACTGGCTTAAGTGGGAGGGAGAAGAGAGAAAATTCTGGTTCCATATACATTGGATCATCACGCACTCACCGTGATTCTTAGCCACCCACAATATTAAATGCAGTCTCCAACCAGCAAAAAGTTGACTTTTCTAACCTTCTTAAGTTATATATCATAAGCTTTGGAAGTTGGGGTGATAGTCACAACAAATGGTAGCATGATATAGTAGTAAATGACCTGGAACAGAAAATCCCAGATTCTACCCTCTACCCTCAGTTGCGAAATCTCAAGGGTGGCTTTGAGCTAGAAATTCTCTAGGTGTCCCAATTACAGGTGGTCCTCAACTTATGACTGTAATTAAGCTTGGAATTACATGAATGTACCTGATTTTACAACCTTTTTGTAGGCTTTATTATGTCAAAACCTATTTTTTTTGCCACAAACCAGAAGTAAATATAGGTAGTCCTCAGCTTGCGACCACAGTTGAGCCCAAATTTTCTGTTGCTGTTGCCCATGTTACACCTATCTTCCGTGAGCTGCACTGGCTCCCTATCGGTCTCCGAACACGCTTCAAGGTGCTGGTTATCACCTTTAAAGCCCTACATGGCCTAGGACCTGGATATCTCCGTGACCGCCTCCTGTCACATACCTCCCAGCGCCCAATAAGATCTCACAGGGCGGGCCTTCTCCGGGTACCGTCGACCACACAATGTCGTCTGGCGGCTCCTTGGGGGAAAGCCTTCTCTGTAGCTGCCCCGGCCCTCTGGAACTATCTACCCCCTGAGATCCGGACCCTCCCCACTCTCCCGGCCTTCCGAAAGTCTGTTAAGACCTGGCTGTTCCGGCAGGCCTGGGGCTGCTGATCTTTGATTGAGCTCCAGCCCCACTAAAATCGAGTGTATGTTGTGTCTCTTTTAATTTGTTTCTGTCTTGTATTTTAAACTCTTTTTAATATTTTTAAACTGTTTTTTATGTAAGCCGCCCGGAGTCCTCTGGGATTGGGCGGCATACAAATCTATTAAAATTGAAATTGAATTGCTAAGTGAAACATTTGTTAAGTGAAATTTGCCCCCATTTTACAACCTTTCTTGCCACCACTGCTAAGTGAATCACTGCAGTTGTTAAGCTAGTAACACAGTTTGTTAAGTGAACCTGGCTTCCCCGTTGACTTTGCTTTTGTCAAAAGGTCACAAAAATGGGATCGCATGACTCCAGGACACTGCACCCGTCATAAATACGAATCGGTCGGCAAGCATCTGAGTTTGGATCACATGACCCATGGGGATGCTGCAACGGTTGCATGAAAGATGGGTCATAAGTCACCTTTTTCAGTGCCATTTTAACTTCGAGCGGGCACCACAGATATGATATACATGATCATTGGAACTTTGAAACTGGGTTGTAAATAGATAGCAATAGCAGTTAGACTTATATACCGCTTCATGGGGCTTTCAGCCCTCTCTAAGCGGTTTGCAGAGTCAGCATATTGCCCCCAACAATAATCCGGGTCCTCATTTTACCCACCTTGGAAGGATGGAAGGCTGAGTCAACCCTGAGCCGGTGAGATTTGAACCGCCGAACTGCAGCTTAGCAGTCAGCTGAAGTGGCCTGCAGTACTGCACCCTAACCACTGCGCCACCTCGGCTCCGTTGCAACTTCAAACCGCCACTGACTGTCCTCAGCTGAGGACTATTTTATGCCTCACAAGGTGATTTTTATGGAGAACAACAGGAAATGTTATGTGCAATGCTACGGGCTAAAAATATATAAATGAGAATAGAGAAGTTGAAATAGTACAATGAAGTTCTCTTTTATTTAATTTCACGTTTGCTTACTTAAGGACAATTTTGTGGTACTTCCTCATTTATTGGAGTAAATTAATCACATATTTTTTAAAATTCTTTTTTAATTGACAAAATTCCAAAACCAAAGAGAAAGAAAACGCGCAATTATAAAAGGAAGAAAACAGAAAAGTTTTAAAAAAGGATTTTTTTAACACTTCACATTTCACTTTCAAAATTGAAATTCTCCATGAAGGGAATCCCCTGGCTATTAAGGAACAGAAAACAAAAGAAAACTGTAGCATTTTTATATATAGATTCACTTCCTGTTTATTTTGTCCTGTTAACAAGACCTAAAATGGACAGGATTTTATGAGGCTTGTGTATATTTTCATATAGTCTTATTACACTTTATTTAAGTAATAGCTATATAGTTCATGAAAGGTGTTACTGAGCTGGTTTTGAAATAATATTTGGACGTAGATTGAAAAAACACATGTGAGGTGGCTTCAATAGAAGTATTTATGTTGGTTTTTATCACACTTTTTTTATCTTTTTATAAACAATTCAAGATGGTCAACATACCTAGTTCCCAAAGTCTGTAGAGATTCTCAATCATCCTGGTCATGGTTGTCCCAAAGGTGCTTTTTCAGGCAACAAATGGACTTTCTTGGGTTTTTTTTGAAGACATTTCACTTCTCATCCAAGAAGCTTCCTCATATCTGACAAGATAGTGGGATATAAAGGTGTATAAATCCTTCCATTCCCCACTACCCTGTCAGAGCTTTTCTTGGATGAGAAGAATTGAATTGAATTGAATTGAATTGATTATATTTCTATGCCGCCCTTTTCCCCGAAGGGGACTCAGGGCGGCTCACAACCCAAGTCAAGGGGGGGGGGTACAAATAAGGAATAAAAAAGACGGACAAAAACAATACCACAATTTAAAAACACACAATAACCATACCATTCGAGGGGGGGGACAAGAGCTCATTAGCCCCAGGCCTGTCGGAACAGCCAGGTTTTAAGGGCTTTGCGGAAGGCCTGGAGGGTGGTGAGGGTTCGAATCTCCACGGGGAGCTCGTTCCAGAGGGCCGGAGCAGCCAGAGAGAAGGCCCTCCTCCGGGTGGTCGCCAGTCGGCATTGGCCAGTGGATGGAATTCGGAGGAGGCCTAATCTGTAGGATCTAATCGGTCTATTGGAGGTAATTGGCAAAACATCTTCTAAGAAAAAACAAGAAAGTCCAGTTGCCTCCTGAAAAAGCACCTTTGGGATACCTAGTACTCCTTTTTCTATCTGTTTTCTCTACTACAGTGACCCTGTGAGATGGTTTAGACAAAGAAAGAGTACCTGGGCCCAAAGTCACCTAGGCAGCTTTCATGCCTAAGTCAGGATTAGAACTCACAGTCTCCTGGTTTCTATCCTGATAGCAATAGCAGTTAGCAATAGCAGTTAGACTTATATACCGCTTCATAGGGCTTTCAGCCCTCTCTAAGCGGTTTGCAGAGTCAGCATATCGCCCCCAACAACAATCCGGGTCCTCATTTCACCCACCTCGGAAGGATGGAAGGCTGAGTCAACTTGGAGCCGGTGAGATTTGAACCGCTGAACTGCAGATAACAGTCAGCTGAAGTGGCCTGCAGTACTGCACCCTAACCACTGCGCCACCTCGGCTCTGATGCCTTAAATGCTAAATCAAACTGGCTATTCCAAACTTTCAAACTTGAAGTATGGCTTCTAAGTCTCAGGAAACAGTAACTCCAATATAATCTCTGCTGGTTAGACTTCAACCTTTTGAGTACTGTAACCTATTCTTAGAGCAGTGAGGAAGAATGATCAGGTGATTTGAAAAGAAGTCCTCTGAAGAGAGAATACAAATGCATTTAGCCTTAAGAGAGAAGACAAGCGTGGAAAGTTACAGCAACATTTTTTCTCAAGTTCACTTAGAAGGTTAAGATTTGTTTTCTGTTGTTCTGGAGCATAGTAACGTTCTCAAGTTACAAGAAGACGGATTTTAGCTAACTATTAAGAAACATCTTGAAGCATTCAACGGTAGAATATTGTGTTGAAAAATGAAGGAATAAGATTTCTGTTTGAAGGTATGAGGGACAAGGATAACAATGAACTATCAGCATACCTGATAGTTGATTGGTGGAATTATGTATAATGGAAAATAGTGATATATAAATATAAATGGTTGGTAAAAAAAAAATCTTTTCTTTCACATGTGGATTACATAAAGGTATACTGTTATCAAATAGATAATCAAGAATGTAAGGAAACTATGATTTATTGGGGGGCAAAATAATACTAATCGTAATTCAACATATACTGTACAATGAAAGCGAGGTATTTAGTTATACTAGATGAAAAATCTGTGATGGTAAATGTTATTCAAGAATATGGATGCTAAAACACTTGTAACCAAACGACATGCTGTATGTGATGATGCTGTTGTTGTTTTCTTTTTTATTGTTGT
This sequence comes from Thamnophis sirtalis, assembly GCF_051295495.1. Classification (NCBI taxonomy): domain Eukaryota; kingdom Metazoa; phylum Chordata; class Lepidosauria; order Squamata; family Natricidae; genus Thamnophis; species Thamnophis sirtalis. The sequence continues at coordinate 5,496,810 of NW_028261395.1, read as the reverse complement.
ATGTATGTGTTGTCTGTGTAATAAAAATTTAAAAAACAACAACAGTAGAATCAATCTTCAAGGGAGATAATGGGCTCCCCTTAACTAAATGTGTTCAGACAGGGTCAGAGTAATCAGTTGGGTTTATTGTGATGTTAGAACCCGTTGCTGGCTGTAATCAAGTTTTTCAAACTTGGCAACTTTAAGATGTGTGTACTTTTAATTCCTAGAATTCCCCAGCCTACATGCCAAGTTTGAAAAAACACTGGATTAAATTATCCTTTCCATCTCTATGATTCTGTGTTTTGTGTTGAGACGGAACAGGGAAGGATATAAAACCTATAACTATGGTTCCAGCATCTTTAATCGTAGTAACCTGTCTTTGATCTTATTTCCTTTGACATATTTGGAAAAGAAGATAGAAAATAGCTGTCAGTTTTGGGGAAACGATGGCAATGCCAGCATTTTGAGAGCGGGATTCAATAGCTACAAAATGTGGCAGTGTGTTCACCGATTTGGCAGGTGACTGCCAATCTCTCATTTTTTTTGCTGTGCTTTGAAAAGTAGTCAAAAACATCAGCAGAAAGAGTGTAATCCCTGCTTTGTTCCTCATTTATTTTGCACATGGGAAAATCGGGGGGGGGGGCAGAGCAGGCCAGATTGAGAGATGACTAATAATAGTCTCTTTTCCCAGCCACAGTGGCTTCATCAAGCGGTAATTAAAATTAATTCAAGATAAATAGCTCTTAGGACCACAAGTGGGATTGGAATTTCCATCCCTGAGCAAGGCAATCATTAAAGTGACTTGTGTCTGGTTTTGCGGCCTTGGTTGTTAAGCAAATCACCATGGTCATTACTGAATCATGCTGCCATTAAGCAAATCTTAATCTTCCCCTATTAACTTTGCTTGTCAGAAACCATCTGGGAGAGGGTCATAAACTGCAATTACATGTCTCTGGGGGGTGCAACAATAATTGTAAATACAAGCCAGTTGTCAAGTACCTGAATTTTTGCCACATGTTGGTGGGAGATGCTGCAGGGGTCATATGTAAGTACATTATAAGTCCCTTTTTACCAGCACCGTGGTAACTTCAAACAGTAGCTAAATGAAGGCTCCTAAATCAAGGGCTAACTAATTAAAAGTAAAAGTGATTAATGTATTACAACCAGTGTTCCTTAAATATGTTCCAGAGAAGGCTACTGTTTTGCCTAAAACTTAACAGATTGAGTTATGAGTGTGTCTACGAATAGTTAGCAATAGCAGTTAGACTTATATACCGCTTCATAGGGCTTTCAGCCCTCTCTAAGCGGTTTACAGAGTCAGCATATCGCCCCCACGGTCTGGGTCCTCATTTCACCCACCTCGGAAGGATGGAAGGCTGAGTCAACCTTGAGCCGGTGAGATTTGAACCGCCGAACTGCAGATAACAGTCAGCTGAAGTGGCCTGCAGTACTGCACCCTAACCTCGGTTCAACATTCACTCACCATGGCGGTGCAAATCATCAGAAACAGTACTCTTAAGACATTTCGAGCAAGGAAATCATAACATTTAATCTTCAGCGCCGTGAAATATTGCAACTTGAAGCTATATAAGTGGCTGCTGCATTGTGATTATAAACATCTTTTGTACCTTTGCAGAATTTCATGTAAAGGTGTCACAAAGTGTGGAATTGATTATTGCAGTTACCTAGCCCTCTCTAAATATTGTAGGTTTGTAGGCCACATAATGGCTATACAGGAAATGCCGAAAAGTTTCAAATTGTAGAAGTACACCTAGTTCCCGTAGCCGACCATTGCATATAGTACAAGCAGATAGCTTCATGATCATATCACAGCATAAAACTGGTCTTACCATGCAAATACCAGGTTGTCCAAACCAAGGCCACAGTTTGAAACAGTCCTTTTTTGGCCTGGCACTTGGCTCAAGTTGGACAATGCCAAGCTCTCTGGACTTCTGGATAGAGGAGAGGCCAGCACACCATCACGGCCAAGGCCTAGTTGCCATGTTAGGGCATTGTTCCAGCCAATCCAGCCCTACATGGCATTGGACCTGGGTACCTGAGAGACCGCCTCCTGCCGATTACCTCCCATAGACCGATTAGATCTCACAGGTTAGGTCTCCTCCGGATTCCATCTGCCAGCCAATGTCGGCTGGCGACTCCCCAGGGGAGAGCCTTCTCTGTCGCAGCTCCGGCCCTCTGGAATGACCTCCCCGTGGAGATCCGGACCCCTACTACCCTCCCGGCCTTCCGCAAAGCCACTAAGTCCTGGCTGCTCCAGTAGGCCGGGGGGCTTGTGAAACATCCAGCCCCACGGAAAGTGTGAATGTTGCGTATTTTAAAGTGTTGTTTTTTGTCTATTTATCCCCCTTCCCTTGTTTATTGTAAGCCACCCGGAGTCCTTCAGGAGTGGGTGGCATACAAGACAAATAAACTAAACTAAACTAAACTAAATTTAACTAATCAGTTATTCAGTGGAGTCAGCCTGGTGTTTGGTCAGTTAGAGGCTGTTGCCTCTTCTGATCACATTCTCAATACCTAAAGGGAAGGGGACAAATACACAAAACAACACTTTAAAATACACAACAGTCACAGTTTCCGTGGGGCTGGATATTTCGAAAGCCCCCCGGCCTGCTGGAGCAGCCAGGACTTGGTGGCTTTGCGGAAGGCCGGGAGGGTAGTAAGGGTCCGGATCTCCACGGGGAGGTCGTTCCAGAGGGCTGGAGCTGCGACAGAGAAGGCTCTCCCCCGGGAAGTCGCCAGCCGACATTGGCTGGAAGATGGAATCCGGGGGAGACCCAACCTGTGAGATCTAATTGGTCTATGGGAGGTAATCGGCAGGAGATGTTGCAAAGCCTCTGGTTGTTTATAAGGGTGAGCAATTGCCGTAGTGCTGCAAGATTCGTAGTTTTGGGACTTGTTCATAAACACTAGGGGGCGCTAATTGCATAACTTTGAATGTTCGCTAAGGGGACACTCATAACCTGGGGATTATCTGTACTCTACTGTTTGCGCCACACCCAGGGATGCTGAAAATGCTTTCAACGGATATTTAGTGAAATCTTTATCATTAGTAGAAAAGATGTTTACATAACCTGAGAGACCGCCTCCTGCCGATTACCTCTCTCAGACCGATTAGATCTCACAGGTTAGGTCTCCTCCAGATTCCATCCGCCAGCCAATGTCGGCTGGCGACTCCCCGGGGGAGGGCCTTCTCTGTCGCAGCTCCAGCCCTCTGGAACGAGCTCCCTGTGGAGATCCGGACCCTTACTATCCTCCCGGCCTTCCGCAAAGCCGTTAAGTCCTGGCTGCCCCAGCAGGCCGGGGGGCTCTCGAAATATCCAGCCCCTCGGAAATTGTGACTGTTGTATAGAGTCGAGGTGGCGCAGTGGTTAAATGCAGCACTGCAGGCTACTTCAGCTGACTACAGTTCTGCAGTTCGGCTGTTCAAATCTCACCGGCTCAGGGTTGACTCAGCCTTCCATCCTTCTGAGATCGGTAAAATGAGGACCCGGATTGTTATTGGGGGCAATATGCTGACTCTGTAAACCGCTTAGAGAGGGCTGAAAGCCCTATGAAGCGGTATATAAGTCTAACTGCTATTGCTATTGCTATTTTAATACGTTGTTTTGTGTATTATCCTCCCTTGTTTTATTGTAAGCCGCGGCATACAAAATCAATAAAACTATTTAAAAAAACTATAAAACTATAACTGATTTAATGCAATTAACTCTTTTTAAGTGTACACTAGTAGTAGTAACAGCAATGTGATGATGCCGTAACGATGAAATAAAGAAAATCACTAACATTACTTTGCTTATTTTTCAGTTACCTTGACAGAAACATTTGAAATCAATGATAAATTGATGAGATTTTTTGATCACTGTGAAAAATTTGTACGAGACGTTGAAGACAACGACACGGCCATGTCTGAGGTTGACGCCTTTAAGGAGAGCCCTGAGATGATGAAGATAGTGAAGAAAACCACACGTACTTTGTGTCTACAAGCAGAAGACTTAAACGCAGGTAATACTCAGTCTATGAACCCTTGAAGCGTATTGTCTTTGCTACCGGTCTTCGGTTACTATAAGGATCAGGTGGATATGAAATGTTAACCGTGATAATATCGCTTGAATTTAAACCTCTTCAATGCCAAAGTTGTGGGCATTATGTCTCACATGCACAAAAGTAGTCCCTTACTTAGGACCACAATTGACACGGAGCTTCCCTCACTAATGATGCGATCATTAAGTGGGTTATACTCACCTTTTCTACCAATCACCCATGGTCATTAAGCGAATACAACTTTTACCATTGACTTTGCCTGTCGGAAACCTCATGGAAAGGTCACAAGTGCGAATCATGTGATCCTAGGATGCAGCAACCATTGTAAACGGAGTCCTTTGGGATTGGGCGGCCTATAAATTTAATAAATAATTAATAATTAATAATAATAATAATGCCAAATGCAGACTTTGCAAAGAAGCTGATGAAACTGTTGATCACATACTCAGCTGCTGTAAAAAAATCGCGCAGACTGATTATAAATTGCGGCACAATTCAGTAGCACAAATGATCCACTGGAATTTGTGCAAAAAATATAATATTAAAACAGCAACAAACTGGTGGGAACATCAGCCTGAAAAAGTCACCGAAAATCAGATGGTCAAGATCTTGTGGGATTTCCGTATACAAACGGATAAAATACTGGCGCATAATACACCAGACATCACACTGGTTGAGAAAAACAAGGTCACAATCATAGACATCGCAATACCAGGTGATAGCAGGGTCGCCGAGAAGGAACATGAAAAAAATCGCAAAATACCAGGACTTAAAAATTGAAATTCAACGACTATGGCACAAACCAGCAGTGGTAATTCCAGTGGTCATTGGCACACTGGGTGCTATTCCAAAAGCACTGGAATTACATTTAAAACAGTTAAAAGTTGACAAAATCACCATCAGTCAAATGCAAAAAGCCGCACTGCTTGGATCTGCACGCATATTACGAAAATACGTTACGACGTCCTAGGCCCCTGGGTGGGGCCCGACTAGTAACCAATGCCAAATCCGGCGAAACAACTGGCCGCTGTGATACAATTCTGTTGTGATGATGATGATAATGATAATAATAAATACACACCAGTTGCCAAGCACCCACATTTTGATCATTGGGACCTGCTACAGTTGTAATTGTGAGGAGTGCTCGTAAATGGCTTTTTTTACAACACTCCTAACTTCAAATGGCCGTTAAATGAATGGCCGTAAATCAAGGACTACCCGCACATTTGCCACCGAGAGTAAAAACTGAAACTTGATTCATGTTTATGTGGTAGCCTGGAGAGAGGAGACAGACGTTTACCGTTGACTACTACTGGTTGGAAAGGCTTTGTATGGTCAGGTGTGGAGGACAGAAAGGAAGTTACCTATCAGCAATTTTCATGCAAAGCTCAGGTAAATCAATCCCCAAACACGTAACCGCTGTAGAATATCCACCGCTAGCGAGCTGAGTAGCTACTAACTAACAATATCCTTGCCATTGGTCATTTTTTTATACTTCCATGTAGTGATGCTTGAGTAAATTCGCGCTACAGGTATTAGGATCACTGTCTTTTCAAAAACCTGAATAGGAGAAAACTCTTAAAATTCATCAGAGTAACAGCATGGAGTTATATAAGCAGTGGGCTTTTTAATTAGAATATCATGAATGACAGAAAATACAGTAAGTACAAAAGTAGGTAAATAATTATGTTGTCCTATATAGTATGCATGCTTATTTCATATAGTATGTTAGTGTCTGCTTATGTATGATAATGTAGAAAAGATAATATGTTAATGTTGTATTTGCTGATAAATAAATAAAGGGAGATTAGTATAGATCTATTTCAAGCTATTTAGCTCTCATCAGCTAGCGATACCCTTACTGGGATTCGAACCTGGGCTGTGTTACATATTAGGCAGATGTGTTAACCACTAAGCCACAAGGTTCTCCTCCTCTTATCAGCTGAGCCATAATATATTAAGTTTCAAGTTTCACATTTTGCAGCTTGAATGGACGAACATTTGAATCAAGTTTGCAAGCATCTTCAGAAAATAAGGACCTATAAAAAAATCTGTTTTTGCTTATACTAATCAAACAAGTTCACTGCAAACCCTTAACATCCATCTGCATATCATTTATGAATAATATAGATACGTTTGTATTAAACATCTGCCAGTTAGTACTTTATATTTTATACATCTTGACCAGTGGTGGGTTTCAAAAATTGTTCAAACCTACTCTGTGGGTGTGGCCTCCTTTGTGGGAGTGGCTTGCCGCCCATGTGACCGGATGGGAGTGGCTTGCCACCCATGTGACCGGATATGAAGATGCCGACGACACTTGTCAGAACCACCTTAAATGACCTCACACACAACACTGGCATGCATAAGAATAGGATGTCAACTTGTTTTTTAAAAGGCATCTTTGGTTTGCGTTAAAATAACTTCAACACACGCAATGTTCGGATTGCACCACAAACGCAGTAGTCATCCTTGCCTTTCACAGAGGCACTGAGTTTTATAAATACGAGCATGATAGTGTAGAATAATCATATCCAAGGACCAGTGGTGGGTTTCAAAAAATTTTGGAACCTCTTCTGTAGGTGTGGCCTGCTTTCCGGGTCCACTGGTGGAACCTCTTCTAACCGGTTCGGTAGATTTGACGAACCGGTTCTACCGAATAGGTGCGCACTGGTAGGAACCCACCTCTGATCTTGACATCTGACTGCAAATTGCAGGTGCAGAAATTGTAGGTAAACCAATAAACTCCGTGAGGCGTTATACATTCAGTGGAATTGCAGATTGTCTGGGAAAAGAAATAACAACTTGGTTTGTGGTACTTTGTGTGTTACTACCACATTGTTTCTCTGTACTCTGTTCCTGGATTATTCCTTCTGTTTCCTTTTCCCTTCACTGATGTGGTAGTATTGTAAAGAAACGTTTTCCCCTTTTTTTGAAGTGATTTTTTCCCCAATCTGGCCATTTTTGAATAAATATCTTAAAAACTAAGTTAGCTTATTGCTGTCTTACTGTTCCTTTTTCCCACCCTGCAGATTTGGTCCAAGTGGCGTTTTATGCTTGCTCTTTTGGACTAAGTATAAAAAACATTAGCTCCCCCTGGTGTTCACTGTTCAACAAAGAAGATGCAAAGGTAAGTGTTGACCACAGGGTTAGGGTCCTCGACTTACGATCACAATTGAGCTCAAAATTTATCTTGTTAAGTGAGACATTCGTTAAGTGAGTTTTGCCCCATTCTACGGCCCTTCTTTCCACAGTGGTTAAGTGAATCACTCTATAGTTGTTAAGATAGTAATTCAGTTGTTAAATGAATCTGGTTTCCCTACTGACTTTGCTTGTCAGAAGGTTGCAAAAGGGGGTCGCATGACCCCAGGACACTGCAATCCTCATAAAAATGAACCAGTTGTGCCAAGCATCCAAATTTTGATCATACGATCAGGGAGATGCTACAACGGTCATAAGTGTGAAAATTGTCATAAGTCACTTTTTCCAGTGCTGTTGTAACTTCGAATGATCATGTCAGCGTCACTCCATTACATAATTAGGAAAGAAAGACTAAGAGACTCCATGGATTGGAAATCCAAAGTACTGTTACTAATTATAAATGGTAAGCAAGCAGTTGCGAAGCAAAGTCTACTTAATTAGGTGCGAAAGCGATTGATATATAGAATAGTCCATTCCCCACCCCTTAGGATCATAGCTCCAGGCCAATCATAAGTCCTTCAAGTGTCAGGTGTGAGATAACTTCAAACAGGCATCACGAAGATGGAATGTCGAGGCCGTTAATCTACGCGGGAAGCTCTCACGCATGCGCCATCCGAGCATCTCGAACATCCTAGAAGATTCCTCCAGCACATCAATTAACCCCTCCCAAATACCAGCCCTCCCTCCCCGTTTCATGGCAGCTGAAGCAACAGCAAGGCAGAAGCTGACAGATCACTAAATGAACTGTTGTAAGTTGAGGACAACCGGCATTATCTCTAAGCCATGTAATGTGAAACCTCAGAGCGTCGGATCTAAACTGGCGTTTTTAATTCAACAGAACGTTTAATATTTATTTCTAGGCCCTTGAGTATCTGAATGATCTCAAACAGTATTGGAAGAGAGCCTACGGGTACAATATTAACAGCCAGTCCAGCTGCATCCTTTTCCAAGATATCTTCAAAAATTTGGACCAGGCAGTTTCAGAGAGTAAAAGGTATTTTTTTTGAAGGGGGGGGGGGGAACACTACTTTGGGATTGATAATTGGCAATAATAGATTGGCTGATTGATACTTGATAGCAATAATAGCAATATTAATGGGCAATAATAGATTGGCTGATTGATACTTGATAGCAATAATAGCAATATTAATGGGCAATAATAGATTGGCTGATTGATACTTGATAGCAATAATAGCAATATTAATGGGCAATAATAGATTGGCTGATTGATACTTGATAGCAATAATAGCAATATTAATGGGCAATAATAGATTGGCTGATTGATACTTGATAGCAATAATAGCAATATTAATGGGCAATAATAGATTGGCTGATTGATACTTGATAGCAATAAATTGGCTCTGAACACTTGAATGTATTTGTATCTGGTATTTCTATTCAACATTTTAAAGCATTTTAGAGATTCTAAAAAACAAAATTATGATTTTTTTTTTTGCTGAATAAGCCATAATCCAAGACAGGTTTTTTTTTAAAGTACTGTTATAACAGTTTCCCATTGTTTAAGCAAATGGGGGTGGGGGGCTTGCCTCCAATTCCTTACTCTATGCAGTCTTTCAAACATAGCTAACAAATTGATTGATCAATAATAGGTACTCATAATTTGATTTGATTTGATTTGATTAAACTTGTATGCCGCCCTATTCCCCGAGGGGACTCAGGGCGGCTAACAAACCAAATAGGGAAAGGGGGAGTACAAAAAACAAAGAAGACACAACAAATACAAAAAACAAATTAAAAACTCATCAACAGCCGCACCAATTCGAGTGGGGCTGGGAACTCATCAGCCCCAGGCCTGCCGGAACAGCCAGGTTTTAACGGCTTTGCGGAAAGGCTGAAGGGTGGTGAGGGTCCGAATCTCCACGCGGAGATCATTCCAGAGGGCCGGAGCAGCCACAGAGAAGGCCCTCCCCCGGGGGGGTCGACAGTCAACACTGGCTAGTTGATGGAATCCAGAGGAGGATCTAATTGGTCGTAGGGAGGTAGTTGGCAGAATGCGGTCTCTCAAGTACCCAGGTCCAATACCATAATGACTACTCATGGGTGTATTTGCTTCATGGTATTCAGCTGAAGTAGCCTGCAGTGCTGCATTTAACCACTGCGCCACTTCGGCTCGTCTTGATTCATGGGCTGTGTTGAATCTTGGTAGTCGGGGAACATATTAATGCAGCCATAATGCTTTCAAAAAGCCATGGAATGAAGGAGTGAAAACTCCTGCTTGAAAACCAATATACTCCCAGTCTTTTAATTATGATTAAGAATGCTGTATTTGGCCTCAGTTTACATTAATACCATTTAAGGCTTGAGTTAGAGATAGGAGTTGTGCAAAATGGCACAACTATTGGGTTTTGAGTGGGATTTTCACTACATGGTGTTCTATCTCCTAACACTTGATGGCAGTGTAAACACAAAATGTTAGCATATATTTTCATAATACTGCCTGCCTTAGGTTATGTAATTCAATGTGTCCATCTCTTCTTTATATTTCTGAACAAATATAAGCCTGACGTAGGAAAGGATTAGGTAATGTGGGCCTTTTTTAATTAAAGTAGGATAAAGCACAGTTGGGTTGAGTGACTTAGAATGTGTAACTTACAGAGTCAAGATGGTGATAAAGCCACACCTAGAAGACTTAAGAAAGAACCAATGGATCAAGGCTAATCTTGCCTTTCTGCTGTTTGAAAAGGGTCCCATTGAGGGTGTTACCTAATTTGGGTAATGTCTGCAAAACAACAACAACAACCACCACCACCAAGCTCAGGGAGCACCAAGGACACCTCAGTTCAACCCTGAGCCACAAATAGTCTCCATTATTGGAACTAGAACTAGTTAAGATAAATTTAGTAGGGAAAGTTTGAGTAGACGCTTCAATAGCCTTTGCTCTCATTTTTTGCCATTGTAATTCTTTATTTCTTTGCTCAATTCTGTTAACAGGTTAATGATTTCTGGCTTTCACCTGAAGATTCAACCTTACCTACTTTGTGTACTTAACCTGTATCTTGCATGTTTCCTTTATTGCTTTTCTTGAAATTATTCTTACGCACCAAAACCACCTGAGCTTGGTAAACTTGGTTAAAAGGAAACCAAGTGCCAGGTGTGACTTCATTTAATAATCAGGAAAGAAACCACTCAACTCCATTTGTTTGAAATTAAGTGTACTTTTACTAATTACAAATGAAAAGTAGCGAAGCTAAGCTGAATCTGGTTAATTCGGTGTGAAAGCAAAGAATATCATGTATAGGTCAATCCCCTCCCCTTGGCACCCCAGTCCATAGACCCAGACTGTGGGGGCAATATGCTGACTCTGTAAACCGCTTAGAGAGGGCTGAAAGCCCTATGAAGCGGTATATAAGTCTAACTGCTATTGCTATTGCTATAATTCACCCAACATTCAGGTGGGAGATATCTTCAAAAAACATCACCAGGATGGAATGCTGGAGTTAACCTTGGCGGGAAACTCCCTTCCTCCACATGCGCAATGAGATGGTCAGGCCAGCGTCTAGAATCTTCCTCCAGCACATATTCCCAAATACCATGCCCCCCCCCTCCCCGTTTCAATGGCAGCCGAAGCAGCAGCAAAGCAGAGGCTGACAGGTGCCTTTCACTGAAAAGCTTAATCCTGGGGAATGGGGATTTTCTCTCTTATTTCCTCCAGTTTTCAAATGAGAGGGGACTTTTTTTACAATGGAATGCAGAAAATGTATCTCTTGTCCCAAAATATTAATAATGACAAGAGAACAATGGCTTTCAGTAACATCCCCGTTTGTGCTTTTGATTATGTGCAAGTTTTTTTTCATGAGGGCCATACTTAAAACAGAAGGTAAAGGCAAGAGAAAAACTAAATTGGGTTTAATTTAGTTTATTAAATTGGATTTAATGTAGCTTATTAAGTTGGATTTAATTTAGTTTAGATGAATTTGATATAGTTATAAAGTGGTTATGGCTAGAAAGCTAAGAGACAGTGAGTTTTAATGTCACCCGAAAGCTAACTTAGTCACATTAGCAATAGCAGTTAGACTTGTATACCGCTTCATAGGGCTTTCAGCCCTCTCTAAGCGGTTTACAGAGTCAGCATATCGCCCCCACAGCCTGGGTCCTCATTTCACCCACCTCGGAAGGATGGAAGGCTGAGTCAACCTTGAGCTGGTGAGATTAGAACCGCTGAACTGCAGATAACAGTCAGCTGAAGTGGCCTGGAGTACTGCACCCTAACCACTGTGCCACCTCGGCTCTTGAACTAGTAACACACTCTCAGCCCAACTCACCTACCTTACAGGGTCGTTGTTGTGGGGAAAAATAGGAGGAATGTGTTGAATATATTCACTTCATTGGATTATTTGTTAAAAAAATAAAATAAAGGCAGGATACAAATAATAAAAACAGTTATGTTCCATGTAGATATATTTTCTGCATTAAGTTGGAGCCAAAGGGAGGTAACAACTTTGTAAAGAAATAAGGAATAATTAAATTGTATTATCTTCTTGTTATTATTTTGGGACAATAGATAAATTTTATGCATTCCATTGAAGCCAGAGGAAGATGATAATATAGTAAGGAAATAAGGAATAATTAAATTTTATTTATCTGTCACGTTAAAACTTACATTTCAACAGTACCTATTGGCTTTGGAAGCAGATTGGGGGAAGCTTATCTTCTGATTTATAATGTGGGAGGAAAAATTCTTGCTGACCAGTTACCATACATAGAGTAATCTAAAAATATCGAAATAACAAATTGTCTTTAAAAAAAAAAGAGAGATAAGAGTAGAACAAAAAACTAACACTTCTAGACAATTCTTGCCCTGCAGGTTCACACATCAGAGAGGTCCAACCTAATCATTAGAAAACATCAGTTTGTTAGCTCAAATTGGATATTGTATCTCTATCCAGGCTGCCAACTTTCTTTCCCTCGAGTTCAGACTCTGCTTCTCTGGAAGCAACTCCTTCTATCTGTAGAGTTGCCAGTTGCCCTTAAGGGCAGGTCAAAGAAAAGTTAAAAGTTAAAACTTTGGGTTGATTGATTAAATACTTTTGCTCCATGTGCTTTTGGGCAAGTAAATGTGTTCTGTTACACAACAAGCTAATAGATCCAGGGAAAACCTCTTGTCAAGAGTTGAGAAAAACAGGTTTTTTGAATCGCTTTCAAGGTTTGCTGACCTATGTGGGTGGGAACCTTATTTTGCTATTGTGCAAACAGGATTATCAAACATAACCCTTTGCCTTAGTAAAATAAAAAGAACGTAAATACGTTTGTATTGACAGCTTAGAGCACAAAAAGCTATTGCAGAAAATCTGTCTTTCCAGGGCCGTGATGGAGAACCCATAGCACCCGTGCCAGAGGTGGCAGAGCCCTCTCTGCTGGCATGTGTGCCATCACCCCACGTCAGAGCTCCGTGGCGTTTCTTTCGTGACCTTCTGTTTCCCTGCAAACGCCGACATAGAAGCTCACGAAAGAAAAAGATCTTGCTGCGCTGCCGGTGTTGGGATGCCCCACCGGCCAGCTGGTGTTTGGTTCTCCGTTGTGCATATGCACATGCATGTCTGCGCATGTGCACATTCACTCTCGCGCGCGCACACCTTTCAGTTTGGGAATGCAGCATGCGTTTTGGGCGTTCAGTGTCTAAATGGTTCGCCATCACTCTTCTAGGGTAACTTGTATCTGTTTCTGATCATTTGTTTAAGAGTCGGTGCTCATTTATATTACTTTAGGAAACCATTTGAATTTAATAACATTTATATGCCGCCCAATCCCGTAGGACTCCGGGCGGCTTACAATACAGAAATAAAGTCAAAAATAAAATACAGGGAGAGAAAAGATAAGATTTAAAAACAACACACCATACACTCCGTTCTAGATGGGGCTGGACCGTATTTTGGGGTCAACAGCCCCAGGCCTGCCGGAACAGCCAGGTTTTAGTGGCTTTACGGAAGGCCGAGAGAGTGGGAAGGGTCCGGATCTCTGCGGGTAGATCGTTCCACAGGGCCGGGGCAGCTACGGAGAAAGACCTCCCCCCGAGTGGTCGTCAACTGGCATTGCCCGGTCGACGGTACCCAAAGGAGGCCCAGCCTGTGAGATCTTATGGGTCGTTGGGAGGTATGTGGCAGGAGGCGGTCCCGCAGCACTTAATTGTATCTCAACTGCATAGAACTGGTCAATATTTTAGTAAATCCCAAATCCTCTTAGTCATCGGTATTATGAGAATTTAGTATTAGAGTTAATAGGAACTGTGATTTCAGTGAAGGAAAGAAGCCACTGAAGACTAATACTCTAATATTGGTTGAATTACAAATATTTGTAAATGAATTTGGCTGAATACAACATTATGCCACACTATATTTGTTTAGTCATCGCTTGTTACATAAAGTCTTAGCTCATCACGTAGCATGTTAAGCCAAAAGTACGTAATAAATTTCATTATGGCTTAGTGCAAGTTTCTCACCCTTCCTTTTCAGAAATTTATCTCTTGACTAATTGTGCTAGCCTGATCTTATATTAAAAATCACTATCAGCATAGCAGTAATGCTGTGTAATGAGCTAGCAAAGCAATATACTACAAATGTGGCAATCAAACCATTAACTGAACTTTATTGCCTTTCACATGATATTCTAGACCAACCTATATAACTAAAAGCATTCCTTTGATAATTTTAAAATGTGGTCTTGTTAGCTCAGAATGGTAAATCTGCAGGATGTTGTAGCTTGTGAAAACCATCCTCTCTGCTCCCATTTGAATTTTCCCAATAATATGAGTAGTTAAACAAACCAGAAATAGAATATATGTTGTATTGGGTTGAAGTATGGAATCCTTAGTGCTCTCTAAGCTTGGTTGTTTGCTTACGGATTAGAAAGATGCTTTCCCCCCACCCCACCCCAAGATTAAACTGGACTTTCTGGTTTTACTTTGTAGATGTTTTACTTCTCATCCAAGAAGCTTCTTCAGCTCGGACTGGATAGTGGGGAATGGAAGGATTTATACTCATTGCAGACAGCTGGTCATTTGCATCCTTTTAGAGAGTTATTGAGGCCACTTGGAGGTTTATCTGTGTCGTCGGGGTCACCTGAGTAGTGCAAATGGGTGTGGAACCTTCTTGGAACTGTTGAAACGTCTGTGTTGTAGACTAGAGATAGATGATGATGTATCTCTCCCCCTCTGTTGAGTTGTTGCGCTGTTCAGTTTTGACATAGATGGCAACCAGAAAGTCCAGTTGCCTCTTGAAAAAAAAAGCACATTTGGGACAACTCAAGACCTGGATGGCTGAGAATCTCCGTAGAGATTTGCTTGCAGATGTTTCATTATTCAACTAGGTAACATTTGACTGTCCGTGGGGTTTGATTTCTAGCACTGATGATGTTACCTAGTCAGAAATGAAGCAACTCTAAGCAAACAATCAAGCTAAGAGAGCATCAAGGACTCCACAGACCAGACGTAATTTGTTTTAATGTATAATCTGAATTGGATAATTGATCAGATCAATCTCAAATAACACAGGGTCCAAAAACAAGGTCTTCCTGGATTACCATCTGGTTTGTGTGGGAACAGTAAGCTATGAACGCTAGTTGAATAGAGTCATAGTCTACCACATTTAAAAGAGTACCGGGATAGGAAGGATTAAGGTCGGTTTTTGATTTGTAATCCACTACAGATCTCAGTAATTTGTGCACTAATCCATATTGTTAGTGTATTCAAAACTTTAAATGAAGTACTAGTGCATATAGTACTCGTCCAGAATGCAGCCGCGCGAGCGATTGTGGGTGTACCTCGGTACACCCACGTTACACCTATCCTCCGCGAACTGCACTGGTTACCGATCAGTCTCTGGATACGCTTCAAGGTGCTATTTGTAACTTAAAAAGCCCTTCATGGTATTGGATCTGGGTATTTGAGAGACCGCCTGCTGCCAATTACCTCCCACAGACCCATTAGATCTCACAGGGTTGGCCTCCTCCAGGTGCCATCTACCAGCCAATGCCATCTGGCTACTACCCGGGGGACGGCCTTCTCTGTGGCAGCTCCGGCCCTCTGGAATGAACTCCCCGCAGGGATTTGGACCCTCACCTCTCTCCAGGCCTTCCGAAAAGCCGTCAAAACCTGGCTTTGCCGGCAGGCCTGGGGGTGATAAGTTCCCTCCCCTCTCGACATGTATGGTTGTGCGACTGTTGCCTATTTTTATTATTTGTATTTCGTTTTTATGTTCCCCTTTTCCCCCGTTTGAATTGTTCGCCGCCCTGAGTCCTCCCGGAGAAGGGCGGCATACAAATAATAAAATTCTATTCTATTCTATTCATATATCACATTAGGTTGTTTATTTTATTTTATTTTATTTATTATCAAAATTTATATGCCGCCCAATCCCGAAGGACTCCTTGTTAGATGTGGCTTATCCATATACTTAGAAACCCTCCCAGAATGTAGAAATGGGCTCAGCCTATAGGTTTTTAGTCTTCACAGTGAACTACAAACTGGCCTCTATAGTCTGCCAGAGACTGTGTCATTTTTTTTTTTAGGTACTTAGGCTAGGGCTCTTAAAATGAGCCCTGTTTTGAGGGGTTCCACCACAAAACCGTGTTCGACTAAAACGCGCTCGATGAAACCGCGTAGCTGACGTCATCACAGGGCGACAACAGCATGGAGACAGAAGCACGCTGTAAACGCTAAACCTAAAATTAACCCCTAAACCTAACCCCCCTAAACCTAATCCTAAACCTAAACCTAATCCTAACCCTAAACCTAACCCTAAACCTAATCCTTACCTTAAGTTGAATCGGCTTGCTTTCAAAGCGCTATTTAAAGCGCCCTTCTTTCTCCGCGCTCGCTGTTGTCGCCCTGTTGATGATGTCAGCGACGCGGTTTAATCGGGCGCGCTTTAGTCGAGCGCGGTTTTGTCGTGCCACGATTTTGAGAAACTGGCCACTATTTGAACGCATTATTTGATCAAAGCATGACTTTTTCCAACTGAATTGATCGTCTTAAGCTTCAAATCACAACAATTAAATCTAGGTTTCCTACTGGCAGATTTGACTACAGCACCTACTGTAGTAACAAAACAGTAGCTTCCTATTTGAATACATTTGAGTAATCATTTCTTTCTTGACTTTTTAACTTTCCAGGTCAAAACCTATTTCTTCGCCGGTGATCATCCAATTTGGACACGCGGAAACTCTTCAGCCACTTCTCTCACTCATGGGCTATTTTAAAGACAAAGTGCCTCTTAACGCCAGCAACTATCGCCATCAGTCGAAACGCAAGTTCCGTACCGGTCGTATCGTCCCTTATGCCGCCAACCTGTTATTTGTGCTTTATCATTGTGAGCAGGCTAAGTCTCCTAAAGACGAGTATAAGGTTCAGATTCTTCTCAACGAGAAACTCCTGCCTTTTACGTACTCGGGGAAAAAAGTTTCTTTGTACAGCAAACTGAAAAACCATTACCAATTTTCCCTTCAGAATTGTGAGTTTGCCAAAGTGTGCAGTATCGATGAAAAATGTCCTCGCATTAATTCGTGATAAAGGAACATCAAAAAGATCACCAATGTTTCGGCGTCTGCATATTTTTTGGCAAATAGCAATATTTTTGTTTGGGGTTGTTAAGACTTGGTGCACTGCCGATGCTGCGGTGTTTAAAAAAAGTCCTTAAATGTACATTCGCAATTTTTAATAGCGGCATCAAACTTGGAGCCTTGAAAGAAAGGCATTACCGGATATTTCCAAAGCTTGAAACAAACAGATGAAGTTGCTCTGTTCATGAAAAATAACTCACTCTCTCTCTCTCCCGTTCCTAAATCAGGAATGATTGAAAAGTAATGATGTGCTCTCCCACATTCAGCGTACTCCATTGTGCTGGCTGCGGTCTATTGTGAACAGTTCCAGAGTTAATGAAAATGAAAAATGGTTGCTGGAATGCTACCTTCTAAAAAAAAAGGGGGGTGGATTTCAACAAGTATTTCTTACTTTCAATTCCAAGGGACTTTCACGTATTCCTGTTAATCTCAGGGGACTTTTGAGGTCTTGTGAATTGCCTATTTATTTCTCTGTATTCCATTTCAAAGGTTTAGCATACATTTGGGCAGCACAGTGGTAATTTATTTCTAATGGTAAGACTTTATCCAGTAATAATGTTCATCTTCTAGAACCAGAAAAAGAAGGCTTGTGAACTTGCCATTTGGACAAAGGCCCTTTCAGTATTTAACTATTCCAATTGTCTTTCTTCTGTATTCATATTGAAGGTGAAGATTTAGAGGATTTCATTCCAGATCCAAAAAGATAAAGTCATTAGTATGCATCAGGTGATTATTATTTTTTTCCAAAACTTGAAAAATGACCTGGAATTGAATCTGTTTTAGGTGTGAAAGAGAGGAATGAGAAATGTCTACCATTCTAACTCGGAAACCTCATTTCAAACTTCCAAATACAACATCAGCCTTTTGAAATAAAATCTATTTTGCTTGTGTATCTCTGCATTTCAACCTCATAATGTTAGGGAACAAATACAAGTTAAGACTGCCTGCAATCCAACTCCTGTTTAAAGAGCAGATTATCCTGCATGTTATAAAGACAGTATGTGGCAGTGATGGCGAGCCTTTTCAGCACTGAATACCAAAAACGGGAATGAGATGGCATGCACGCATTCGTCGGGGACACAATCCGGAAGAGGAATTGCCCAGGGGGCATATGCGTGCTGGGAAATGAACTTCCACTTTATGGCGCATGCACTTCCACATGAGCACGCAACAATCAGCTGGCTGGCACACATGCACATGCCAGAAAAAAGGAGACCAGCTCTTTGGTTTCCGTCACTGCCCCACGTGTGAAGGCCAGCTGATCGTCGTGTGCTCATGCATGCCAGAAATCCAGAAGAATAGGCAATGCAGCATGTGCCAGGCGACATGGCTCGGCATGCCACTTCTTGCACGCATGCCATAGGTTCACCATCACAGGTATATGGTGTTTTTGTGAAAATTATTAATCTTTAAAAGATATATATATATATATATATATATATATATATATATATATATATATATATATATATATATATATATATATATATATATATATATATATATATATATATATATATTCTGAGGTTTTCGCGGGTGTTAGTATGTAGGTCTCTAGTTATTCGGGTTTTCTCCCGCGTAAAATTGGAGATGTCTTGGCGACGTTTCGACGAAGTCTCATTCGTCATCTTCAGGCTACTTCAGGCTTGGTGCTTCCAGGAGCAATGTGAGATCTCGGCTGTTTCTTCCTTTTAACTGCCAGTGGGGGTTTGAACTGATTGGGTGGGAGCTTGGCTGTGTCCTGATTGGGTGGAGGTGTGTCCTGATTGGGTGGAGGTGTGCTCTGATCCTTACATGAAACACAAACCCCCAAACAATCAGAACACACCTCCACCCAATCAGGACACACCTCCACCCAATCAGGACACAGCCAAGCTCCCACCCAATCAGTTCAAACCCCCCACTGGCAGTTAAAAGGAAGAAACAGCCGAGATCTCACATTGCTCCTGGAAGCACCAAGCCTGAAGTAGCCTGAAGATGACGAATGAGACTTCGTCGAAACGTCGCCAAGACATCTCCAATTTTACGCAGGAGAAAACCCGAATAACTAGAGACATACATACATACATACATACATACATACATACATACATACATACATACATACATACATACATACATATTCTGATTGTGTAAATCAGTATTTTTCAAACTTGACAACTTTAAAATGAGTAGATTTCAATTCCCTGAATTCCCCAGCCAGCATGCTGGATTCATTTTATCAAGAAAATATTTTTAGATTCTTTCCTTTAAAGAATCATTTGTGAACAACAGATGCTACCTTAAAATTTTGAATTTAAGAGATGCAGCTATGGTGTGTATATAAGATCAGATATCAAAGCAAGAGGTTTCATGCTTAAGCAGAAATCTGATTAGAGTTCATTTTAAATCAGCTTATATATGTCTTAACAAAAGCACTTTGAACTAAATCTACTAAATTAGAATTACAATAGAGTTTGAAGACAGGGATTTTAAATTTGCTTTCAGAGATAAGGCTTTTAATGTAAGTAATTAAAGGAATGAGTCTGTGATGATACTCTCTTGATCAAGATGAAAGGGAAGAGAAGAAGATGACAGTAGCAAGGTAGATAGACTCAGAGTATTGAAGAGTGCACTGATGAAAAATTGGAATAACCAAGTTGGAAAAAAAATCGTATTTCTGTGACGCTAAGAATTGACACTAACTTAAAGGAATTAATCAAGAATCCTGTTTGAGACTATTGGTCATTAAACCTACTAGTGCAATTAAAATCATTATTATAGGCAAAAGACTCATAGCTGCCTTGATTTCATTGCCTTTGTGGTCTTCCATTAAGTGGAATATAGCAGGTGTGTTAAATAAGTTACAGAATGTAAACTGGATAAGGCTTTAAAAGGTGTGTAGTTCTCCGCTTGCAATTCAGGTTTTCCTTTTGCAAGTCCTTGTTAAACAGATAACTCATCATATGACTCAAGTTCACTATCATTTGACAGTATATTATATTGGCCATATATCAAAGTCTTTTATATTGAGGCTTAACTGTGTGAGGGAAATGTTATGATGGATCAAGAAGTTCAAGGATAAACTAACATTGCGAAGCTGTCAGTTATGCAGGTTTTCTGCTTGGATCTGCTCTGGGTGGGAATTTGATGCAGATTAAAGGTGAAGATGGATTCCAGGACGCACATTGGCAACAAAAAAAGGTAGAGTGTGAGGAAGACAGGAGATTTCATGCAGGGTGGAGGACTTAGTGAATGGCAGGGGGGGAAGCAGCTCCCCTCCCATTCACTGTCCCCCTCCCTCCATGAGATCTCCCATTCCCATTTACTCAAGAAAAGTAAGCTCAGTTGAGGATAATTATTGGTTAGGAGAAAGGACTTGCTTTCCTGCTTGAAGCTGCATTTTGTTTGAATGTTTATTTCATTTGAATGTTTGAATGTTTATTTCATTTGTATGCTGCCCTTTTCCCCCCCGAAGGGGGACTCAGGGCGGCTCACAACTCAAACCAGGGAAGGGGGATACAGACAAATTAACAACAACACAAAACAATACATAATTTAAAAACACGCAACAATCATACCATTCGAGATAGGGGCAACGGTTCTTTAGCCCCAGGCCTGTCGGAACAGCCAGGTTTTAAGGGCTTTGCGGAAGGCCTGGAGGGTGGTGAGGGTGCGAATCTCCACGGGGAGTTCGTTCCAGAGGGTCGGAGCAGCCAGAGAGAAGGCTCTCCTCCGGGTAGTCGCCAGTCGACACTGGCCGGCGGATGGAATTCGGAGGAGGCCTAGTCTGTGGGATCTAATCGGTCTGGTGGAGGTAATTGGCAGCAGGCGGTCTCTCAAGTACCCAGGTCCAATACCATGTTCCCTCTCTCCTTATTCCTCTTTGGTGACAGTTTTTACAGCTGTTGAATTTGCAGTGTTATGTATACTGTAGCACCCACCCCTCTCCTAGAAGAATGAAATATTTTGAGAAACATTAAAAAGGCAGAATATTATATTTCCCTAAAGGAGAAACGTGCTCTTGGAAATCAGCCTCCGCCTTTCTTAACAGCCCCAGCGGGACTGGGCCAGCCTATCCACAAGACAAAAGACCTTCGGCTCCAGGGTGATGAGATTAAGACATGGCCCTTCAGGACATAAGGGGACCACTTAGCAGAAGACACAGAGTTCTCACACCATTGCACAATCTCCTAAGGACATTGCATCACTCAGAAGACTTCAACCAAACCTGGGAGCTCAGACAAAGATGGCGCCATGGGAATCTGATAATAGCCAATAGAATGCGTGTTTTTGCACAGGAATAGGAAGTTCAAGTGCAAAGCCCAAGAGAAGGTATAAAAACCTCTCACTCCCAACTCCCATGTGGTCATCTGCCCAGAACTATCTATGCGCTTCTGCTTCACCAATAAATGGACCCTCTTTCCAATCTGCCTCCAGCCTCCATTTTGTCTCCAGTGCCTTTCTCTCAGCTTGGAACTGAACCAGATGGATATTTCTTCCAACAATACGAAAAACCAAAGCCTTGATAGAAAGTACATAAAAATCTAGGCCTAGATTTAGACCATTTATAGTGCTCAGCAAAGGCATTATGTTACATTATTTCTGCTTTATAAATAATCCATTAGGGGAAAGAAAGTGAGTTAACACCTAAAATGTTTATTACCTAACTTTGCATTTGTTTAAATCAAATATGGGTCCGGGGGATGGGGGGGGGGAGATTTGACCCGGTGTAAAGTGTGCAGCATGAAGTGTTTCTCTTTTCATTCTCTAAATGTAGAAGATTTTAGCATGGCTTTAAACAGGTCTAGATGGACACAGATTGTTTTCAAGGTTTTTGAAATGTTGTTGAAATTATTTCCCCGTAACTAAGAACAGCTTGCTCTTGTCAAATGGGATTGTTCTGAAAGCATATTTCATTGGTTTCGCTTAAAAACAAAATCTTAGCGATCATCTTATCCATTTAATGTCCATGACAAAATGTTGTGTAACAGACCTTTTTCATCATGATGAAAATGTTTAGAAAGAGAAGAAAGGGGGAAGGAAGGAGGGAAGGAAGGAGGGAAGGAAGGAAGGAGAGAAGAAAGGAAGGAAGAAGAAGTAGGATTGTTGTAAGATAAGATGGGTTTATGGAATGGTAAGAAAGCAATTTCAAGTATATTGTCAACTGTAGGGGAGAAAAATTGTTACAAATACATATTATTAATAACAGTTATGAGATCATAAATAAATACATAAATAAAAAGAAAATGTTTATAGTTAAGATAATGTAGATTAATGTTGACTGTTGGAAGACCTCAAGGGTCAAGTTAGGCACAGAAAGTCAAACTGGAAAAGGTCTAAAGTGGTCATTCCCAACCTTTTTTTCACCTTGCCCCACTTAAGCATCTTTAAAATCTGGATGCCCCCCTTGTGACATATAATTCTTACTTTACTCAAAAAGCGAACTCTACTCACGTGGAGGAAGCCTAGAAGGCCATTAACTTGTTTTAAACAAGGTTCAGATTGCCCCCCCCCTCCCGTGGAGCGTGGGCCCCACGTTGGGAACCACTGGTCTAAAGTATCGTCACTAAGAGCCAACGCTGATTTGTTGACATATAAACAAATGTTGGTCATAAGAGTTAACTTCTCTATAAAAAAATGGATCATATATTTAAAACAAGGAAGAGCCATGGCGATCCGATTCAACTGATGACTAAAAACCACAAAGAATGGCTGGAATCTCCTTGAGCGAGAGAAGCATTTCTGTAGCAGGAAAAATCTTTTTATGTTCCGAGGAAATGCAAAGTAAAGACTTGAAAGCAATAAATACATATTTGAATGAGAAAATAGCTAATGGAGCTATTGAGAGAGTTCCAATTTCTTTCAGAATAATATTCCCAATATAGAGAGGAGAGACTACTAGGGCCAAATTATGTACTTGAACTATCAAGTTAACAATGTGAAGAAATAAATATGAATTTTCTTCAATGCTTGCTTGCTTGTACACATTGCTGCATCTTTTTCCAACCTAATCATTTATTACAGATTAAGATTAAGATTTAGTTTATTTGTATGCCGCCCTTCTCCGGGAGGGACTCAGGGCGGCGAACAACTCAAAGGGGGAAAAAGGGAACATAAAACACAATACACGTGATTAAAATAAACAAGAATCATACAACCATACAAGTCGAGAGGGGAGGGGAACTCATCAACCCCAGGCCTGCCGGCACAGCCAGGTTTTGATGGCTTTCCGGAAGGCCTGGAGAGAGGTGAGGGTCCGGATCTCCGCGGGGAGTTCGTTCCAAAGGGCCGGAGCTGCTACAGAGAAGGCCCTCCCCCGGGTAGTAGCCAGGTGGCATTGGCTGGTGGACGGAACCCGGAGGAGGCCTAATCTGTGCGATCTAATGGGTCTTTGGGAGGTAATTGGCAGCAGGCGGTCTCTCAAGTACCCAGGTCCAATACCATGAAGGGCTTTATAAGTTACGACTAGCACTTTGAAGCGTACAGGTAGAATTGGAAGTCTAATTCATATATAGAAGGCGAGAAGATGAAATTTAATGTAGATTCGGATTTTAATTTATATCCTTTTGTAAGGTGGGGCCCCTACTTCTCGTTTTGAACTTTAAACTGGCAGACCTGGATTGAATCTGACGAAACATCAGCCGAATACCTATTAGTCGTGATAGTGCTCAAAGGCATCTAGATGAATATCTCAGGGCTGTTATTTGAAGTCAAGCTCCACTCAGTTTAGGAAAAACACAAGAGCCTCCCTGGCAAGGATGTTCCAAGCTTTTAGGAGAAGGTACCAAGTTGCTTACAAAAATGTTTCCTGCTGCATTTTTTCCCCATTTGCTTCTATTGGTGTATCACTTTATCTGTCCCGAGTCTCATTTCTCACTATCATTTTTCTTATGCTTCTAATACACTTTGTCTAGTACAGTGTTTTTCAATCTTTTTTGTGCAAAGGCACACTTTTTTTCATGAAAAAAATCACGAGGCACACCACCATTAGAAAATGTTAAAAAAATTTAACCCTGTGCCTATATTGACTATATATAAGGTGTTTTTCCCACAGCACACCTTACACTTTGTCACGGCACACTAGTGTGCCACGGCACAGTGGTTGAAAAACACTGGCCTAGTAAACATTCTGCTTAATCTTTAGGAGTATTCCCTCCTTGAGTATTAGCGTGGCACGACAAAACCACGCTCGACTAAGCCGCGCCCGATTAAACCGCGTCGCTGACATCATCAACAGGGCGACAACAGCGAGCGCGGAGAAAGAAGGGCGCTTTAAATAGCGCTTTGAAAGCAAGCCAATTCAACTTAAGGTAAGGGTTAGGTTTAGGGTTAGCTTAAGGGTTAGGGTTAGGGTTAGGTTAAGGGTTAGGATTAGGGTTAGGTTAAGGGTTGGGATTAGGGTTAGGTTTAGGGTTAGGTTTAGGGGGGTTAGGTTTAGGTTTAGGGGTTAATTTTAGGTTTAGCGTTTACAGTGTGCTTCTGTCTCCGTGCTGTTGTCGCCCTGTTGATGACGTCAGCTACGCAGTTTCGTCGAGCGTGGTTTAGTCGAACGTGGTTTTGTGGTGGAACCGAGTATTAGGAGGAGAATTTTTTTCCCCAGATTGGATTTAGAATGCAACATTCTGTCACAGTTTATATACTTACTCAGAAGTCAGCTTCATATACTCATCAGGACCTGCACTTCTGTATATTTCCCCGAAAATAAGATAGGGTCTTATTTTCTTTTGACTCCCAAAATAAGCACTTGACCTTATTTCAGGGAGGTCTTATTATTTTTGAGGTGCGGGAGGTGGCGAGTGTGGTCATCTCATGGCTGCTGCTGTATTGCAGTATTTTGGGAGGGAGGGCTTATTTTAGCACATGCGCTCAAAAGCCCGCTTGGTCTTATTATTCGGGGAGGGCTTATTTTCAGGAAAAAGGGGTATTTATATATGCTCTAAGGCTGCCGCTGCTGCTGCCGCTTTCATATCACAAGCACTTCCAGGGAGAAAGGATTAGCTGGTGATTGCTTGGGGACTCTTCATGTTCCCGTTAATGCCCACCAAAGTGGTACATATCTATTCATGATTACTCACTTTTGAACTTCTTGGCAAGAACTGGAATGAATGACGGGAGCTCTCATCCCACCACGCAGCAGCACTCTAGTCATCTTAGGCTAGTAAACTTGAGTATTGAAGTGGGCTAACTTGATGGACCATATGCAATAATTTACAACTACAGTTGGTCCAGAATGCAGCCGCGTGAGCGATATCGGGTGTACCTCGTTACACCCATGTTACACCTATCCTCCGCGAGCTGCACTGGCTCCCTATTGGTCTCCGGACGCGCTACAAGGTGCTGGTTATCACCTTTAAAGCCCTACATGGCCTTGGACCTGGATATCTGAGAGACCGCCTTCTGCTACATACCTCCCAACGGCCGATAAGAACTCGCAGACTGGGCCTCCTCCGAGTGCCGTCGACCGGACAATGCCGGCTGGCGGCCCCTCGGGGGAGAACCTTCTCTGTAGCCGCTCCGGCCCTGTGGAACGATCTACCCCCAGAGATCCAGACCCTTCCCACTCTCTCGGCCTTCCAAAAAGCCACCAAAACCTGGCTGTTCCGGCAGGTCTGGGGCTGTTGACCCATGAATGAGGTCCAGCCTCCCAGCTAAGTTGAGTGTATGGTGTGTTCTTTTTAAATTGTTCCTGTCTTTCCCCTATCTTTTATTTTGTTTTATCTTGTGTTTGTAAGCCGCCCAGAGTCCTACGGGATTGGGCGGCATATAAACTTATTAAATTACGAATAATGGAAAAAAAACTTGACAACTTGTATGATGTACGGAATTCTTCAATCAGCAAGAACAAAGAAATGTTGGGCAGTTTTGTTTATATTGAGCCATTAATTCCCCTCCATGCACCCGATGAGAACTGCAATTTGAGCATCTTTAAAGCTTCGTAAGTTCTTCTCTTCTGGATGTACTGATGTTGGAAAGGCACCGAAGACAGCTAACCCAGATTTGTGATGTTCTCTCACCATTACCTTTAGGAGCTAAGCAGGAAACAACATGGGTTTTTCCCCTAGTAAAACTTCTTCAGACATTCCATTCTTTTTTATCTACCTCCTTCTGTTTCCTTGTTAAAGGGGGAAGGAAAGTCTGCAAAAATGTTTAGCGTTAGGTTTAACAGCATTCTGGGTTTTTATTTCAAACCTAGGAAGTCTCTGATTTGGTCTTAAAAAAAGGAACACATATTCACCACTGATTTGATTAGAAAATAAATCATTACCTTAAACACCGCAAATAATCTAGAGATTAATACATTGGCATGATGGAAGCATGAAATGGCGACTACAGCTACCAAATACATAAGATTCAGTTTAGCAAATTACAGTACTGATACTGATGCATGCATTCATTGGCTGAACAATGCTTTCTGCATATCTAACATCCACATGACATGGGAATTTAGTGTGCAGTAATCATGACATAGCAATTCAGTTTTTCCTGTAAGTATTCTAGCTTAACATTTTTATTGAGTTATAAAATAAAATGCAAAGTACAGAAAATAAATATGGGAAAGGTGGGGAGGAAGAGGGGGAAGGGAAGTGGGGAAGGATAGGAAGAAAAGAAAAAGAAACATTGACTTCCTACCCTCTGTTGCAGTAAAACAGTGGTTTCCAAACTTGGCAACTTTAAGACTTGTGGACTTCAACTCCCAGAATTCTCGCTGGCTGGAGAATTCTGGGAGTTGAAGTCCACAAGTCTTAAAGTTGCCAAGTTTGGGAACCACTGCAGTAAAAGAAGCCATTAACCTCACAACTTTTTGTTTTCCCATCATCTAAGCAAGCCATTTCTATAAAGACTATCAACCCAATCGGTGAAACCCAAAATCAAAGTTTCATTCTTCTCCACTTCAAGCACGAAGTTCAGAAGTGGTCTCCGTGTCGAGACAAAAGCACTTGTATTCTTTTCTTTGATCAAAATAGTCCATTTTGTCGTTTCAGCCAACTCCACCAACTTCTGCAACCATTCGTCCATAATAGGAATCAAAGTGTCCTTCCATTTTTGTGTATACAATAGTCTTTCTGCTGTCAACATATGTATATAGTAACAAATTTCCAAAGTTTCCTGTAAGTATTAGTCAGTTTGTCTTCTCACCTACCAAATCAGAGACTTCCTAGGTTTGAAATAAAATGAGGGACTAATGCCCAATATCTTAGTGAACCACCAGTCCTGTGATATGTCTTACCCTTTTATAACTACTTCAAACTTTTTTTAAAAAAAAAATTTAAATCACTAGGTATAATTTAATTTGTCAGACTTCCAATCTTCTGCTTTAGTTAACCACCTTTGGCATATTGTCTTGGAACTTTCAAGTTTCTCAAAAAGCAATATAATAGGTGTGGTCTGCTGTTAAAAGTGTTGTAAATGTTTTATTGAGAGGACATGTTTTTAATGCCTGTCACTATTTTTGCACCAAAGAACTCAGCCTCATTACCTTCAGTACACATTTCTGAAAAGTCTTCCACCTGCTTTATATGAAGATGACTATAATTGTTTGCTTAACACGTTGGGATATTTGTTACATTCTGTGTATTTGAAACAGCTGCTGTTGTGGGTCCCCTGGCAGCCTGCTGAGCTGGCAGCAGATTCAGACAGCGAAGAAGTTGGGGAGGAACATCGGCCAGTCCTGGAGTCTGGGGAAGGCTCGGACGAGCGCTCTGCGTCGGAGGCAGAGGGGGGGGGGCAGGGCCATCTGGGAGTTTATGTGATGCCTCCAGAGCCTCCAGAGTCGGACATGAGTGAAGCAGAGGAACAGGGAGAGCCTGTTCCCAGTGTGTGCATGCGCAGAGCTGCCAGAAGACAAGAATAGTTAAGACAAAAGGGACGACTTGGGAGTAAGGCTTGGAGATGATTGGCCCCTCCCATAAGGAGGAGCGAAGGGACGTGAGTCTTTGCAAAAACCAACTTTGTTCGATTTAAACTCTGAAGCTCCGTTTTGACTGTGCTCCCTGTGGCCTTGGAAAGCCAGTTGCCAATTAAGTCTTTGGCAGTGTTTCAAGGGAGATTGTATTGTATTATTGTATTGTATTTAGTTTATTTGTATGCCGCCCTTCTCCGGGAGGGACTCAGGGCAGCGAACAACTCAGGGGGGCAAGGGGACATAAACACAGTACACATAATTAAAATACACGAAAATCACACAGCCATACAAGTCGAGAGGGGAGGGGAACTCATCAACCCCAGGCCTGCCGGCACAGCCAGGTTTTGACGGCTTTCCGGAAGGCCTGGAGAGAGGTGAGGGTCCGGATCTCCGCGGGGAGTTCATTCCAAAGGGCCGGAGCTGCAACAGAGAAGGCCCTCCCCCGGGTAGTAGCCAGGTGGCATTGGCTGGTAGACGGAACCCAGAGGAGGCCAACCCTGTGAGATCTAACGGGTCTGTGGGAGGTAATTGGCAGCAGGCGGTCTCTCAAGAGATAAAGGTGGATGCTTATCAGCCTTATCCTTATCCTGAAGGACTGTGGCAGACTTCTGTCGGACTCTTTACAAACTATTTGTGACTCATTACGGGCTATGAATGAACATAATTCACTGCTGTTGCGTGTGCTTTTTACTGTCTTAGGAAGCCTAAGTCAGAACATATTTGTTGTGCAGCAAGGTTTCGTATGAGGAAAGTAGAAAAAGATGATTGGCCAACACTCTGGGCTTTGTGCCGCTAGGTATATAATTATACAGGCAGTTTATGATCGCAATTGAGCTCAAAATTCCCATTTTCCTACCTTGCTAAGCAAGAAAGTTAAGTGAATTTTGTCCCATGTTCTGACCTTTCCTGCCCAGGTAAGTGAATCTGGCTTCCCCATTGATTTTGCTTGTTACGAAAATGTGCAAAATGTGATCATATGAGCCTGCCACCCTGCAACTGACATAAATACATGCCAGTTGTCAAGCATCTGAATTTTGGTCACATTACGTAGACACTGCTACAGTCACAAGTGTGAAGACGGTCATAAATCCCATTTTTCACTGCCACTGTAACTTCAAGCAATCACTAAATCAGTGTTTCTCAACCTTGGCGACTTTAAGTCCTGTGGACTTCAACTCCCAGAATTCCCCAGCCAGCTGTGCTGGCTGGGGGATTCTGGGGGTTGAAGTCCACAGGACTTAAAAGTCGCCGAGGTTGAGAAACACTGCATTAAATGAATGGTTATTAAGTAGACTATCTGCTTGCGCATATATACTATTTTTTTCTTTCCACTGACTTTAATTTCAATAGAACCAGAAGAGAGAAAGACCCCTTAACCAGCTTTGCTGAAATTATTTATCAGGGATACGTTCCAGAATAACGAGTATCTTGATTCTTTTTAATAACAATATCCCTATGCTCCTCCTGCAGTTCCTTCAACAACAGTTCCTTAAAACTGTGGGAGTTGGTTTTCCCCTTCTGTTCAGTCATGTCCAATTCTCAGAGACTGCTGGGATAAGTCAGAAGTTGCGAAAGCCCCAACACTGGAAGTCTTTAAGAAGAGATTAGACCAGTGTTTCCCAACCTTGGCAACTTGAAGATGTCCGGACTTCAACTCCCAGAATTCCCCAGCCAGCGAACGCTGGCTGGGGATTTCTGGGAGTTGAGGTCCGGACATCTTCAAGTTGCCAAGGTTGGGAAACACTGGATTACACAACCAATTGTCTGAAATGGTATAGGGTTTCCTGCCTAGGCAGAGAGTTGGACAAGAAGACCTCCAAGGTCCCTTCCAACTCTGCCATTTTATTATTGTATTAAGTCCCTCCAGTTTTCTTGGCCAAGTGTTTCAGAAGACATTTGCCATTGCTTCTGTCCTAGGGTTGAGAGAAAGGGACTGACCCAAGGTCACGCCTAAGGCAGGATCCCACAGTCTCCTGACTTCTAACCTGATGCCCTAATTACTACCTCAAACTGGCTTTCTTAAACTGTAAGTAAGAGTTTTGCAAATCGTTGCCAAACAGAAGAAGAAATACTTATGCAACACGAACGCCGGATCCCTATGTAACTTTCCATCTTCACAAAATAAAAAAGACGAGAGGCATTCACTCACACGTACCCTCTCTGATCACCTAGATAAGCCAGACATTAGAATAGCTGCTGGTTTACAGCAGCTTTCTCAATTCAAGTGCCCTCCAGTTAATATTGTCGTAATTCCTGCCATTACAGACTTTTCCCCCAGATCAGGGGGAAATGTTTATGTTCCTTACTCTCTTTTGTCATTCCAACTAGTTGTAAAATGTACCAAGATAAACTTGGTCCCAGAAATCTGCTGGATGTCCTATTATTATTCCAATACAGCTTAAGTGAGCCACTCAGGTACCCATGTTTTGGTGCTATGCAGTTCCTTCTACAGCAACGTTGTTATAGAAATAGAAATGGCCACATCATGTATTTTCCAGCCATGCTCCAAATAACAGGAAAGGTACATTATAGCAATAGCAGCAGTTAGACTTATATACCACTTCATAGGGCTTTCAGCCCTCTCTAAGCGGTTTACAGAGTCAGCATATTGCCCCCAACCGGGTCCTCATTTTACCCACCTCGGAAGGATGGAAGGCTGAGTCAACCTTGAGCCTGGTAGGATTTGAACAGCCGAACTGCTGAACTGCAGTCAGCTGAAATAGCCTGCAGTGCTGCATTTAACCACTGCGCCACCTCGGCTCTTACATTACCCGAAAACATCACAAAAGGAGTTGCTGCTACTTGTAGTAAGACAGGTTCTGTCACCTGGACCTTCTGAGATGTGAATTAAAAATCAAATAAGAACTTGAGAACACCGAATAAATCAATTGATATCTAAGCAGTATCCATTTTTAAATAGATTCCTACCATCAGTTTCTAGATCCTTTGATGATGTCATTTCATTTCTTCTGCAGACTTCCTTGTTCCTCTTATCCTACTAAAAGATAAAAGGTATTCGTTTAGCTTCCCAAGCATGAAAATACACGTTTTTCATTCATTTCTTCCTTATTTTCTACCCTCCCCTACTCACAACGAAGAACGTATTTAATTTTTTTGCCCCAATTAAAAAAAAACAGTTGCAATTAGTCAAAAAAACTGCCCAAATGTCTCTGCTATGTTGACCAGTGGTGCAATTCAGCTGGTTTTATCCAGTTTGGGCAAACTGGTAGCAGTAGGAAGCTCTACCCACTCAGTCGGACGTTATCACATCCCATTTTTAACACTCTGCGCATACGCAGAAGACCCTGTGCATATGCAGAGGTGGCGCGTGCGCTCACATTTGCAAACCAGTAGCAAAGGTTAGTGTCAGACCTGCAGCCATCTTTTCTTTTGGATCTTTGGCCTGCCACACTTTCTATTATCCAACTATGCATTTTCTATTGCGGGAAAATGGGAGGGGAGATTGTACAGAGTACGATGCTATGTAGCCATAACAACATTCTTTCTGGAAAGCCAAGGTCATCCTTTGTCTTTGCACCTGACTGGAATTGGATGGGTGGAACTGCCAGCGTGGCAGTGAGAGATTGGACCATGTGATGGACTTGTGGGTGTGGGGGCAAGATCTTGAACTTTCAACTAGGTATGGAAAACCAGGAAGCTTTCAGATTTGGGTTTTTCCAGATGCGCCAACATGGCGCTCTTAATAAATTGGAACTTTGAGCAATACTTTGCCTTGGAACACTTTGCTATTTGGATCCCTGACACTTAATTGATTTCACCCCTGATCTAGACCAGTGTCTCTCAACCGTGGCAACTTAAAAGACCTGTGAACTTCAACTCCCAGAATTCACCAGCCAGCATTACATAGCAAACCTGTACTTTCGTGCTTGGGAAGCTAAACTGATGCCTTTTATCTTTTGAGTTAGGATAAGAGGAACAAGGAAGTCTGAAAAATAAACGAAATGGCATTATTATGGAATCTGGAAACTTTTGAGACGGGAATCCATTAAAAAATGGATCCTGTTTAGCTATCAATTGATTTATTCAGTGTTCTCAATTTCCTATTTTATTTTAAATCCATATCTCAAGACGAGCCAGCTGAAACACCTTTTGTTACTGCCATGGTAAGCAGACATTCTGGTCTAAATATTCATGATTCTTGGGTGGGGGTGAGAAGCCTTCATCTCAATGGTATCTTTAACACGGGGGAGTTTCAAAGTAACTTACCTGGTAGGTATTTGAAACAAGCAGATAAATTGCAAAGGAGAGTCTTGGTGTTCATTAATTGATTGATTGATTGATTGATTTAGTTTATTTGTATGCCGCCCTTCTCCGGGAGGGACTCAGGGCAGCGAACAACTCAGGGGGGGGAAAGGGGACATAAAACACAATACACGTAATTAAAATACACGAGAATCACACAGCCATACAAGTCGAGAGGGGAGGGGAACTCATCAACCCCAGGCCTGCCGGCACAGCCAGGTTTTGACGGCTTTCCGGAAGGCCTGGAGAGAGGTGAGGGTCGGAATCTCCGCGGGGAGTTCATTCCAAAGGGCCGGAGCTGCTACAGAGAAGGCCCTCCCCCGGGTGGTAGCCAGATAGCATTGGCTGGTGGACGGAACCCGGAGGAGGCCGACCCTGTGCGATCTAACGGGTCTTTCGGAGGTAATTGGCATCAGGTGGTCTCTCAAGTACCCAGGTCCAATACCATGAAGGGCTTTATAAGTTACGACTAGCACTTTGAAGCGTATCCGGAGACCGATCGGGATTAAGTCTTTGGGTATGTTTAAATGATCTTGGGATTGCGCGGGGCTGTGACAATCTATCGCACAGGATTTAGGCTACAGTATTTGCTTGAACATAACCTGAAATATTTTCCTATGAATGCTGGGATAGTATTGCATAAAGATTTCACGCTGCAGTAATAAAATTTCTTCCATTTCAGGGGCTTGCAAATAGTTTTTTACGTCGTACAGTAGTTTATTTCTAACTCACTCATCTTGGTGACGGTAATTCCCTTGCAACTCCCTTTGCAAATTTCCTGCTGGTTAATGATGCAATATTTGGTCAATGACAACAGTCTTAATATGAATTCTCCAAAGTTTCCAAATGAATATTTTTTCAAGATTAGACTTAATGCCCTGAACATAATCTCCCAAGATAAATGTAAACATGTTCAGTTCGCAATATTTGGCCTCCTTACCTTTTTCAAAATGGAACTAAGCCAATGTGTAGCAGGGAAAGTCATGTGCCTCAATCTTGTTACCGGTTCCTGGTGTTTAAATCATGCATGCATCGTGAAGGAATTGTGTGTCAGCATTGTTGCAGCTTAGCCTCACTTAGGATTTATAGCTGCATTTAAATCCCTAAGGATCGGCTTGCATGTTCCTGCTGCTATTTTGTTCCCTGCATTTGATTTAAATGTCGTTTTCTCACAATGCCATGTCCTGAAACCTTCAGAGCGTTTACCGCCTGCCTCTGATGGGACAGAAAACATATTCATGTGCCTCAACCTGCCCTTATTACCACTGCTTAATTCCTGCTCTTAAGGCATATTACGACAGAGAAGGGACATTACACAGTAGGGAAATTACTGTATAATAGGAGAGTCCCAAAAATCACACATATAAACAAAAGATTTGATTAGCCAACAATAAGGGCCAGGATGCTCTAGCACTATTTTGAAAAGAAAAAAAAAACCCTGCAAGATGTTGGTTTTGCTAAAAGTGATTAGTATAGAACAGGGGTGTCAATCTCGCGACCCACGCACTGGATGCGTCATGCGCTGGCCATGCACACGCCCAGTTTAGTGAAGGGGGGAAAGTTGCAATATGTCATGTGACGACTCCATGACGATGCAAATAGAAAGTTTACCCCTATATAATATTGTTTGCGTCTTTTCTACACCTCTTTCTGAAAACCATGTGATTCTTGCTCTCCCTTTTTGTTGTTGTCACTTTTGTGGGGCTCTACAACAACCTTGAAAACTCCAGGGATATGATACGTGCTAAGAATGATGCAATACACAAGAATCAGTTGTGGTTCTATAACGTTTTGAAAATGTTCCTTGTATAAGAGAGGAGTGGTATTTAAAAGAAGCAGTTGCTAGCCAAGTCTTTTATTTGGGTGAAGTTAGCTTTGGAAGCAGTTGTTTGTTTAGATCAGCTACTAGTTCAGTAGCTGAAAACTAACAAATAGTTTGAATCACAACAATCATTTTTTTCACTAAAGATTTAGTTACTTGGCTGTTATTTTTTACATCATCCTATTTTCTGCATACTTTGATCTCAGGAATTTTAGTGGAGGTAGTCTCGGCCTATTCTATCATTAGGTAGTTTGTGGAATCACCCATGATACGAAACTAATTGTCCCAATTCTTTATCTCACAATATAGATTTTAGATTAGATTGATTAGATTTAGATTGCTTTTATTTATAGGCCGCCCTTTTCCCTGAGGGGACTCAGGGTGGCTTACAACCTATAGGGAGGGGATACACGTAATGACATATACAGACAATACACAATTAAAAATAGAAGCAACATTCATTCATCATATACTTGTAGAACTTGTATACAACTGATTAATAGCATTGGAATAGAACTGAATCATGGCTACTAACAGACCAAACCTTTCTATACATACAATCATTGCTAGAAAACTTTTTCCCATGGTAACATATTATATCCTGATATTACTTTTATGAACATATATTTTATATATTGCCCAGAGTCTCTAGCATTGGAATTGTTAATAAATTAAAGAGGTTCCCATCTCAAGGCCCACTTTTTTTTAAAGCCTTAATGAATTTTCTAGTTCTTCATGCTTAAACCCTTCCCTATTTCATGCTACTCCTTCAGCTCATTTGGCTACTGATAAGTAACGTTTCTGTTTCCTAGTGCCTTGATTATTTTCAGCAATACTGAATAGCCTCAAATACTTATCCTCCGATCACGAAATCCGCTCCCTGTTTGAAAATTTTAAGAGAATGAATGTG
Organism: Thamnophis sirtalis; assembly: GCF_051295495.1. NCBI lineage: Eukaryota > Metazoa > Chordata > Lepidosauria > Squamata > Natricidae > Thamnophis > Thamnophis sirtalis. The sequence goes on along the minus strand of NW_028261395.1, from coordinate 5,462,112 downwards.
ATCTGAAGGAATGATAGGAAGTGGTGGGATTCAATTTTTTTTACTACCGGTTCTGTGGGTGTGGCTTGGTGGGTGTGGCAGAGGAAGGATACTGTAAAATCTCCATTGACTCCCCACTCCAGGGGAAGGTTACTGCAAAATCCCCATTCCCTCCCGATCAGCTGGGACTCGGGAGGCAGAGAATAGATGGGGCCAGTCAGAGGTCGTTATTTACCGGTTATAGCAGTTAGACTTAGCAATAGCAGTTAGACTTATATACGCTTCATAGGGCAGAGGTGGCGCGGTGGTTAAATGCAGCACTGCAGGCTACTTCAGCTGACTGCTAGATCAGCAGTTCAGCGGTTCAAATCTCACCGGCTCAGGGTTGACTCAGCCTTCCATCCTTCCGAGGTGGGTAAAATGAGGACCCGGATTGTTGTTGGGGGCAATATGCTGACTCTCTGTAAACCGCTTAGAGAGGGCTTAAAGCCCTATGAAGCGATATATAAGTCTACTGCTATTGCTTTCAGCCCTCTCTAAGCGATTTACAGAGTCAGCATATCGCCCCCAACAGTCTGGGTCCTCATTTCACCCACCTCGGAACGATGGAAGGTTGAGTCAACCTTGAGCCGGTGAGATTGGAACCGCTGAACTGCAGATAACAGTCGAACTACTCAAAATTTCTGCTACCGGTTTTCCAGAACTGATCATAACCTGCTGTATACCACCTCTGACGATAGGTCCAAAAATAAATTGAGCAATTTATCAACGTCCCTCTTATTTGCATTTCCAAAGATATTCAATTATCTGCATACAGTAGATGAACAGATTATGATTTGCGTTCTATGTCTTTATTGTACTATCTGGTTATTTTGATTGAGAGTCTCTTCAACAAGTGATAGCACCCAATTATTTAGACTTAGAGTTCCTGATCTAGAAAGTGGTGGGATATTATAGGCCAGTGTTTTTCAATCCCAGCAACTTTAAGAAGTGGGGACTTTTAAGACCCAGAATTCTAGGTAGAGAATTCTGGGAGTGAAAATTCAGAATCCTTAAAAGTAGCTGAGATTGAGAAATACTGACCCAATCTTTCCACTGCTTTGTAATTATTAGAACTTGTACTAACAGCTATGTGTTTAGCCTCGAGGTGCCAGATCCTATCTGCACCATTTTGCTCTTCCTGTTTTTAGAATCAGCTTATTAAGAGATCCTAACGAATAAGAAGAAAACACGGCAGCAATTGCCTTCGAGAAAGTTATTGATGGCTTATCAGCATCTTTGAAAAATTATTTGGTCCTAAGTAAAAAAAAATATGTACTGTTCTAGGTAAAAGCTGCTCTTTAAGTCATAAATAATATTTTTAAAAGTATAATCAAATGAAAGGTACACAACCCACACACACACACACACACACCAATTTAAAACCTAAAATGCATGGCAAGAGATAACAGTCATTACCACACAGGACCATATTCCAAGAATAATCATCTCCAACCTGCAGCTGTGGGGTTCACCCACAAAAGGGCGAACGACAAAAGCGCGCCTGACTAAACCGCGGTGACAAAACCGCGAGTTCTAAAGCGCGCCGACGAATGAGCACTGAAGCGCGCCGACAGAAGCGCGCTGTAACCCTAACCCTAACTTAAATCACGCTTCTGTTGGCACGCTGTTGTCGGTGCGCTGTTGTCGGCGCATTGATGACATCGCGGTTTTGTCAGCGTGCTTTTGTCATGCGCACATTTGTCAGGTCACGCAGCTGTGGATTGAAGGACTTGGCTACGAAGATACAGAGACGCCTGTTTTATATTGTTTTTACATTAAACTAAGTCCCCTATTAACATACAGGAGGATAACAGGGAAGTTGGCAGGTTGAACAAGCATGGCAGTTTTTTCCAGCTCTCTTGACTTCTGTATTAGACACTACGACCAGGACCTCACTGGACTTGAGACCTATTTCATCCTCAACCTTGGTAATCATCCTAAGCTTCGCAATTGCCAGTATATTGGTGAAAAGCCCAAGATCCTTTACAAACAAGTAAAATTTGGCAAAATTTTAATTTCCGTGAAACAAAGACTGGGTGATTGTAGTAACAAATTCTGTTACTGGTTCTATTCTTAAAATGTGTACCAGATAACGCTGTTGAGGAGAATGCACATGGATTTCTCTGCTTATCTGATGCATGTATTGGTATTTATTTAGGTTCCACCACAAAACCGCGTTCGACTAAAGCGCGCTCGACGAAACCGCGTAGCTGACGTCATCACAGCGTGACGAAAAAAGCACGCTGTGAACGCTAAAGCTAAAATTAACCCCTAAACCTAAACCTAACTCTTAACCTAACTCTAAACCTAACTCTAAACCTAACGCTAAACCTAACCCTAACCCGTAACCTAACCCTAAACCTAACCCTAACCCTTAACCTAACCCTAACCCTTAACCTAACTCTAACCCTAAACCTAACCCTTACCTTAACTTGAATCGGCTTGCTTTCAAAGCGCTTTTTAAAGTGCCCTTTTTTCTCCGCGGTCGCTGTTGTCGCGCTGCTGCTGATGTCAGCGACGCGGTTTAATCGGGCGCGCTTTAGTGGAGCGCGGTTTTGTCGTGCCACGTTTATTTATCCATTTGTTTAATAGACTTACTGCATATCCTGTCTTTTTTTCAAGGAGAAAAAGGCAGCCCACGTAGCATTCTCTCTCCTTCCATTTTTCCCCAATAGTAACAACATAGTGAAATAGGTTGAGTGGAGAGAGAATGACTTACCCAAAGTTATTCAGTTATGGATATGAGTTTAGGTTCCCCAAAATCCAGTCCAACACCTTAACCACTGCACCACACTGGCTCCAACTTTATTATAAACCACATCTGCATACTATTTTGAAAATTACAGGAAGAAAGGAGATGAATCCTAGGGAGATATGATTGCACAACTTTTCACAACATTAAGTGTAAGCTAGCAAAATAATCGGGTTGTACAGACCTTATCTATCGGGGATTTCTGACAGACTGTTACATGTTTCTTACAGTGCTGATTCCAAATGTTCCCTGTTCTACTCAGAGGCGGGTTCCTACCGGTTTGGACTAGTAGCTCGGCTAGCCACGCCCCCAAACTGGCTCTATCGGCGGAGCTGTAGGTACCGCCATCTTGTTTTTTGCTTCTGTGCATGCACAAAAGCATTTTTTTAACCTGGGCATGCACACATAGTATGTATGCATCAAGTGTGCACATGGCCAAAGCACGTCCCTGAGCGAACCGGCAGTAGAAGAAGCCAGAACCCACCCCTGGTTCTACTTCAGTGCTGCAAATGGAAACAGCAAGGTATGTATGTATGTATTATGTATGTATGTTTCTACGGGTAAAAGTTAATCAATCTGGAAACCTGTTTGCAAAGACATACCGGTATTTACCATTACAATCAAATTTCAGATTGATTATTCAGTTTTTTTTAATCAGTTTCTGATATTTTATCTTAGCAATGGGTAATCTATGGGCTGCCCCAGCATCCCCTTTGTGTCATTCCAATACCCATTGTTTAGAATAGCTAAATTTATGTGGTGTGAAGTAAGAATCCTTTTTTTTTCAGTTTGGGAGAGTTAAGAATTAGTATGATTTGCCCCTACCCACCTCAGTCTTGGTAAAATTATAGCTGCAGAGAGGGCTATATAAAGGAGGCAGTTAAAAACTCTGAGCTTGTCATCTGGAAAGGTGACAGGCCGAGTTTGAGACCCAAGTGCTGTACAACAGGGTGAGCTTTCGTTATTTGCCATAACTCCTGCCCACCTAGTAGTTCAAAAAAATGCAAATGCGAGTAGATAAATAGGTACCACTTCAGTGTGAAGGTAACAGCATTCCCTGTGCCTCAGCATTTAGTCATGCTTCCCTCAGCTAAGACACAGAGACGATCTCCATCAACAGTCATGTAGAGTTAAACATAACTAAACAGGGGAAACCTTACCGTTATAGCTGCAGCAGATGGCCTCCAGGCGTCTGATTAAGACGTTGGTTGCCCAAGTAACAGCCTCAATCCTTCAAATTATATAATCGTAAAACATCTTAATAGCAACAATTACACCAACCCTAAAGCCCACAGGGTTGGAAAGACCAATATTTTTGGGTTTTCACTTCGATGATCTCATCATAACTATTCCCAAACATTGACCTGAAAACACTCCTGTTCCTAGAATTCGTGTAATCCTATCCCTTTTGTCCCAATAAATCTTGCTAAAGAAAATCCTGCTTGGATAAAAATCACTTCGATTTTGACAGCATTTGCAGGCCATTATGGAAAAATTCAGCGAGACACACCTTGATTTAATGCAAGCAGATCAGTTATATTTCATAGATTAGGATGGGACCCGGTGAGTCTTTTTTAACAGGTACACAAAACACACACTCACTGTGTCATAGAGATACCTTTCCTTCCCTGTCACTACACCTGTCCTCTGGAATAGCTCCTCCCACCTCTAAAATTCAGACATCCCAGAGCCTATTAGTCTTTTGGAAGGCCTTGAAGATCCTGCCTTTCCCTTTGGGTTTATTTACTTATGCATATTGTTTATATGTAGGGACACAGTGGTTAAAATGTGACTGCTGAACTCCTGTCAATTGCGCCAGCCAACCTAGCAGTACAAAAGCATGCAAATGCAAGTAGATGAATAGGTATCACGTACAAGCATGTGGGAAGGTAACAGAGTTCCATGTTTTCATGTAGTATGCTCTGTGCTATAGTGTGATGCCATGCTGCCCAAATGACCGCAGAAAAATCTCCAGGCACCTCTGGCTCTTAGGGTTAAGAAACAGAGATCAGCTCTGCCTCCTAAAGTTGGTGGCAACTAGCAGAGTAAACACCCCCCCCCCCGGGACACTTATTATCTATATAAAAGAGCATGGGTGGCATGAAAGGAGTAATCCCACCTAACTTTACCCTGCTTCCCTGAAAATAAGACCTCCCTGGATAATAAGCCCAATCGGGCTTTTGAGCACATGCGCTAAAATAAGCCCTCCCCCAAAATATTGCAACACAGCAGCAGCCATGGGGTGACTACGCTCGCCACCTCCTGCACCTCAAAAATAATAAGACCTCCCCGAAAATAAGGCCAAGTGTTTATTTTGGGGGTCAAAAGAAAATAAGATCCTGTCTTATTTTCGGGGAATCACGGTATATGTTGCATATATTTCATTTTATTTGATTCTTTAGTTTTCTTGCTTGTTTTTTCTATTGTACACTCTCCCAAACCACAACATTTTTTTAGTCGGGCAGCCCAATAAATCCAGCAAATAAATACATAAAAGAAATAGTAAATAAATAAATCTTGCCTTAAAAACCATTAGCTATGCTAGGAAATGTTTGTGTGTTTATTTTGCTTGTTGTAAATTAGTGGCATTTATTGCATAATCATCTTTAACCAAATGCAACAAATCTCATTAGTGTGAAATAAAGATTATTTTTCTGTCTCTGTCTTTCTCTGTCTGTGTGTGTGCGCCCGCGCGCGCCCGCACGCTCGCATGCACATGTGAATGATTTCTACATGAGATGGACTCAATCACATTAAACTTATGCTTTAAAAACCAGAGTGGTTTATCTAATACTTTGGTTTTAGCTTGGCATACTGGGTGAATTTAACTGCTTAGAGCTTATTAAGTAAATGATAGTTATACAACAATCACTAAGTGTAATATCGGATCCCATTACAATTTTGGTTCTTATTTCTCTTTAAAATGCCCAGTTCTAATTGCACCCAAAGAACAAACATTCACATGCTATAAAGACTATTGAGAAATGTTCTGGATGAATAAAGTACACAATCTTGTAAACTGGGAGGTATTATGCAACAACCCTCTGGTAATTCATTCTTTGGATTAGGCCACTTATCCTAACTGTGAGAATCTTGGCAAACATCAGGGGCACTTAAACCACAAACCTAAGCCTTGAAAACATCTTCCCTTTAGATGTAATATAAATAGTCATTCTCTTTGCAGCTACAGTAAGTCTTTAGTTTGAAGGAAGGGATAGGTGCATTTGCTGAAAAAACTTGCTTGTAGTCATTATTAGCTGGTTATCTAACTTCACACAAAGTTCACAACCTGATCAAGGTACATTTTTATTTGCTCATTATTTTTGTTACGACACTAAACAGAATTGTGGAAAAAGCCGGCTCAGCACTATTTCATTCAAATCAAACCCAATGAAACAACACAATTTTGATGAAAAGATTTAAAATCTAAATGCACATTGCTGTTTAGAGGTCAAAAGTTTTAGAGGTTGTGTAATCATCCAATTAAAAGTGGGAGTCTCTCTTTTTGTCTCCAAGTTGACTTAATTCAAGCAGGAATGCAGTGGAAGAATTCACTTACATAATAATAGATTAGATTTTAAGGAAACGTGAAATCAATGCTGCCTCTGGGCAAGTACATATAAGTTGGAATTATTGATTTCATTATCGCTGTGCCAACTTTTCAAATTAAAATCTTATGTAACGAACCAGTCCAATTGGTAAATCCCAGTGAGCATGCAGAACATTTGCAAACATTGGCATTCCTTAAATCACCTCACTTACAATTTTTTAAAAAAAGTATTAGGTTCTTATATATATTTTTTTAGCAATGCATCTTACTATTGTTCAAGTGAGCATTTTCTATATCTCTATCTGTATGTGTGTGTGTGTGTGTGTGTGTGTGTGTGTGTGTGTGTGTAGGTCTCTAGTTATTCGGGTTTTCTCCCACGTAAAATTGGAGATGTCTTGGCGACGTTTCGACGAAGTCTCATTCGTCATCTTCAGGCTTCTTCAGGCTTGGTGCTTCACCAAGAAGATGCTGAAGAAGCCTGAAGATGACGAATGAGACTTCGTCGAAACGTCGCCAAGACATCTCCAATTTTACGCGGGAGAAAACACGAATAACTAGAGACCTACATACTAACACCCGCGAAAACCTCAGAAAACATGCATACATACATACATACATACATACATACATACATACATACATATCAATAATAGTGTAATGAAAAGATAATTTGCAAAGAGGGATTCATAGAAACAGTTAAAGCAGTTAAAGGCATAATAGGATTAGGGATTAAATGAATGCTATAATTTAAAGAAGAAGAACAGAAGAATGTTTTGTGTTTTGTATGTGAAAAGAAAATCTTAAAGTTGACAATCTTCAAGACAACCCTCTTCAAGTTGGGTTCAACACTTTTGTAACTTTAAGGATGCATCCATGAATTGTTTTAGAGGGGGGATACATTCAATTCCATTCAGGTCTATTCCATTCATAGGTATGACTTAATGCTGTTCGTTTTATGCTAACTGCATATTTAACCAATTTCCCTACCCTTTCTAATTACAACCCATACTTTCAGACTCAAGTGATTTTAGAATGGCCAAATTCTGACTTGCAAGGTGCATAGTACAATTAATATGCTTACCTGATTTACTAATCAATTAATATTCATTTTACATCTAATGCTCATCATTAGAGCATCTAATGGCTCAGTTACTGACCATAATAAAGAATCTAACTTACAGATGCATCTATGAGACTTTCCTGCAGCAATGCAGAAACAGGTGGTCATTGCTGTCATCATAAAGTGAAGGTTATTAACGGAATAATAGCAGACTATAATAGCGAAAAGATGGGATGGATTTATTCTGGCAACTGTCGGGGAAAATTATATGACATATATTTAATGCTCTTAATCAGTATATCAGTTATTACATTAAAAAGGATAGGAAAGATGGAGCAATTGTTTCTTGTGTTAACACATTTAGCGCACAGAAAATATCTAGATAGCTGTATATCATTTAAACTTCCAAGTTTGTATGGCTATAATTCTTTCTCTCCCATTTTCCCTGTACCAACAGGAGGAACTGAGGCAATGAAATTGAGTAAAATGACCAAAAAAGATAATAGCAATAGCAATAGCAATAGCAGTAGACTTATATACCGCTTCATAGGGCTTTCAGCCCTCTCTAAGCGGTTTACAGAGAGTCAGCATATTGCCCCCAACAATCTGGGTCCTCATTTTACCCACCTCGGAAGGATGGAAGGCTGAGTCAACCCTGAGCCGGTGAGATTTGAACCGCTGAACTGCTGATCTAGCAGTAGCCTGCAGTGCTGCATTTAACCACTGCGCCACCTTGGCTCTAGATAATGCATTAAGATCCCCTCCATTACTATCCACTATCTATCTCTCTTAACTATCTGAACTCTAATTCAAGAGAGATTAATGGCCACTACTAACTAGACATTTAAATGAATTAATGTCTATCAAAGATTGGAATTGGCGATCCTGGGTCCACTAAATATTATAGAACTCTCAAAAAAGTCTGCCCAAATTTCAAGGTAAATAGGAATTGAAATCCAGCACCTGAAGGACTCTAGGCTTCCTACCGTTTGAGCATTTGAAAGCTTTCTGTGACATTGCTTCTTATCAATTTATTCATACCATTACTTTTGCTTCATTCTTATTATTATTGTAGAAATCAGTGATTCCTCTGTTGATAGGTTCATGAAAAATATGGGGGCCCAAGTCCATTCTTTTGTTGAAACACAGGATGGAGCACCAATGTGTTGGCCCAACTTCTATAATTCCCTATTCTCCAATAGTAGGTTAGGATATTCATGATTGTACATTGTTAGCACTATTTCCTAACTCATCTGTTTGCAAATTGGAGACCCCTTGCAACACCAAGGTAAACAGAGAAGAAAACCACATCCACTTTCCCAAGACAGTCCATTTAATCTGATTAATATTGAATGTCATGTCTGAATAGCATTTTTGGCCACAGATAAGCTTGTCATGCATTTGAAAATCTATGCTTACTAGGGATTATTTTTCCTCAGCTACAAGAATCCTATAACAATGACATCTGTATAACTTTACAGCTAAAAAAGATACAGCAAAAAATTAAATTCTTATAGACTTGACTCTTTAGCACTGTTAAAATGCATTAATTTTAAAAAAAAACAGACTTTGTTACACAGAGAAGTCAGATTTTCACAAACCAGCATATCATCCATATTCATGTATTATTCAATAAATGATTTATAATGTTAGGTGTCATTTAGCCATTGTATTTGTACAGTGCTAAACAAAGACCTCAAATTTTATCCTAAGATTTTTAAAGTCTTTTATTAGTTTTGAAAGATTTCGGTGAGAGAAAAAAAACTATGGACAAATCAATTCATTCAATTATCAATTCCAAGAATGAGAGACTTTGATTGTAAATTATTTTTGCACATTAAAAACCAATTAATGTCTACTTAGGACAAACAGGAAATGTACAAAATTTAGAAGCAACTTAGAACTAAGGAGAAATTTTCTGACAATTAGAACAATCAGTGGAACAACTTGCCTGCAGAAGTTGTGAATGCCCCAACAGTGGAAGTCTTTAAGAAGATGCTGGATAGCCATTTGTCTGAAAGTGTATAGGGTTTCCTGCCTAGGCAGGGGGTTGGACTAGAAGACTTCCAAGGTCCCTTCCAACTCTGCTATTGTATATACAACTCTAAAGGGACATTGATAGTGCCATTTACAAAGTGGAAAAACCAACTAACTTATTTTAATGAAAAGTTATTTTCTTAAACCATAGGTTTCCAGAGAAACATTCTTCAGTTTTCTTTTGGTGCATAAATCTTGAGTACTGTAATTAAGTTTTTCTCAAAAGTACGATCTGAAGATCCCTGGGGTTCCCCTTCCCCCCCAGCAAATGTTCTCAGCAATCTACCAAATCAGAATTATTTGCCAGCCTATGTTGATAAATAATAAAATATTAAAATCCCTTCAAATAACCATAAGAAGAGGTAGTTACAGAGAATGTGTCAATACTGGTAGGCAGTAAGCATGTGATACTTCCTTTTAGCAGTTTTGGGATGAGATAAGAAAGAATTTGAGTTTTACAACTTTCTCGCCCCAGTGAGTGAACCACTAAATTCCAACTAAGCCATAATGAGATTTGCTTAGTTCTGATGTGAAATGTAGGAATCCATTCTTCATGTCTAATAAACCATTATAAGCAACTGCAATATATGAATCTAGACAATATCAGATTGTTAATTGGAGTTAAACAAGCTATTGTGCTATGTAAGTCCAATTATCGAGTTTATTTGCTGGATAAAAATAAGGTCAGGGAAAAGAACAATGCTGTGAAAAATATTCTCTTCATTTTACAAATGTTAAGAGTAAGAATGAGCAGGAATTTCTTTCAGGTGAAATCCCTAATTGAGAAATAATGGGTTGGCTCTGGAATTTTAGTGAAAATTATTGCAATTGTGGCAGCCATTATTTCAAATTCTGTGATGGCAAAACTCTTGTATGTACTACAGGAGGAGGCAAGAGAATGACACGCCTCATCTACGTCAGGAATTTTTCAGCTTTTAACCCTTGCTTAACTCCGCTCGAGTGATCAGAAACCGCCAGACTAGATGAGGCACGTCGTTCTCCTGCCGCCTCCTGTAGAGGGCGCTTTTTTAGAGGCTTTTTTAAACAGTTAAGCACTAAGCAGAGTCATCCATGGTGACTCTGGCAGCAACTAGCTCAGCCTGACCTCAGCTCTTGCCTTTTTCCTTTTACATTTTTTTTCTTTTCATGATGACAGTGGTGAGGCTCTGCCTCCCCTGACTGCACATCCCTGGTATGTATTAAAAAAAACAAAAACAAAGAAAGAAACACTTGTGTGCACCAAAACATAAATATGGCTTAAACTCTATGAAACAATGCAAATATTAAATAAAGTCTTCCGGGAATTAGGTATTCATTTTATATGACAAGTTTTAACATGACCTTATCTAGGCCATAGGATATAGAAACAATACAACATGTTCTCCTGACTAAGATAAATGCGTGTTGATATAATTATTAATTGTTCAGAGAGTTCATTTTAATACAATGAACTTTATGACATATGCCAGGTACACTCATTTGATACAGCTTTTCTCTTGATTTATTGCAATGTGCAAGAATGACTGATAAGTGCAAGATGCCCTAATATTTTTTCTAAAATATACATAACTATATATTAATGAAATCTTCAAATTTTTATGCATTCTCAAAAGCTTTCTGGGATCCCTGCTTGCAATGTTATCAAACCAAGCCATCAATAGAATAACAACTGTCTTGAGCTCATATGAGGCTCTGTTTCCTCCCTGATTAAGTCCAAATCAAGCTCTAGACTTTAGAGCCTTCCTTTTCAAAGTTGTATATGTGAGCGTCCCACCAATTTCTATCTTTTCCACAAACATTTCCTGTTTTTTTAAAATTATATCTACAACAGGGTTATATAACTCCTGTCTGTAAATCTCTTTGGATGGAGTATGTCTGGAGTATATGGGCATTGGCAGCAGCTGGAATGAGAGAAAAAGTCATTGTTCTGTGCAGAAAAAAAATAATGAAGGCCTTAAGAAAAGATGTAATCTCTCTGTGTGTGTACATGTCTTCACAGATGTCAGTATGTGATTTAATTATCTATACATTCTATGTACAGTCAGACTTCAACAAGAAATAGAATATCTAGTTTTCCATGTTTACATATTTGCCATATGCCTGTAGTTCATAAAAATATATCAACCTCCAGGAAATAAAAGAAATGTCTGCCAAACCACCACAAGAATCTTTTTATAAATCTGGGTTTATAAATTTTTATAAACATGGGTTACTAAGTACCCATAATATGATGCACATTTAATATACTGTAACTGAAAAGCGGGCATTCAGAAACATGCATTAATTTAAATTGTAATGATTTGATATTGACATATTGTTACCAATATTGCAATGATTGAGTCAACTGTGATTTAGCTAAATGTGGATCTTTAAAATGGTGATTATTGCCATTTATGTATTGAAATATTAAGTTCAATGTGTTGTGTGGCTTGGGAATGCAGTATATGATATTAAGCTGCCATTTTAAACATTAATTAGCAAGAACCAACCTGGGTCAGTCACTGGGACCAAGGGATTTGTCTTCTGAGCTTTCAGACTGGTGCTGGAGCCCATCCTCAGGGAGCTTCTCTCTGGCAAAGGGTGTTAATTATCAAGTTAATTAATTAGCAAGCTCTTTTGAACTAAGCGAAATTTAGTTTTGAAGAGATATGCATAAAATGTATAGAAATGTACTGGGAGCATCAGCCATAAACAATGATTATACAACAATTGAACAAATACTTCAAATTAAGATCACATTTTTTTTATTATTATTATACTTGGCTGAAAAGCCACAAAAGCAGGAAACTGGAAATTCAGAGGCGTGGTTTATGGTACGGAAAAGTATACATATCAGGTTTAAATGCTTCATAAGTGGATGGAGGACCTGAACACTGAGGACATTTTTGCCCTATCCTTCCTTGCTATCAACAATTGGCCCTTGAAAAACAAAAGAAAAATGTGGAAGCATAGAAGACACATGGTATGTAAATGTAGCATAGCAACATTAGCGATCATGGGGTAGATTTTTAAGGCATATCTTAACTTTCAGTGTTCTACCTTGCTGGTGCTTGGTCTATGGTGAGACAGTTTTTAGTCTTGATTTAGTGTGGGCTTTTTGATAACTTGAACTTGAAAATGGGTTCACTGGTGTGCTAAAAATCTTTCCTTCCCACCTATCTATTTTCTTTCAACTTATATATGGGTGTCTGGGATGGAAGCAGGTAATGAAATATGTGTTAAGATGTAAGTTTCGCCCTTTTGCAATTATATTGTGAAGTTGGATGTGCATACCAAATAGAACTTGCATCATGACATTATGACTCAGTTAATCATTCCGATGAAACCTGATGAACTTACCTACAATAGACAGAATTAATGACTTGACTTTCAGCTTTATAACTAAATGCAAGTAGCATGTTTGTTTGTCATAGCAGCGGGACATACCATCATGGCAGCCAATCTTTGAGATATCTAGAAAGATGATCTCGTTGTATTCAAAACTTCAAAACTTTTGAATTTCCTACAGCGACTCTTTAGGGTCAGAACATAATTCTTCCCCTGGCTTCTTGAGTATATAATTAGTTAGGTAATATCACACAGTTTTGTGAGTACAGTTGACTTATTAAGATCACATTTCACAAAGATTGGAATACGTAGAGAAAGAATTCAGTGAATTTCTCCTGCCCCATAGAATCCACCTGCAAATTTAAACTGCACACTTCAAACTTGAAGCTTCATTCTTTGTACCCGTTGCTGTTCATTAAAGCAACCCCTTTTATTCCTAGGTTTCTGAACTACACCTGAGAAAAGGTGTAGCTGATTTAAGATTTATCCATTTCAATGAACGGATACCACCCATTATGCAATGATCTCTGTGATGAATGCAGGTTAGGCATCCCCGTCGTGATTGCTGGGTGTTAATATAAAAAGGTAAATTGTAATTAAAATTCAAGCAACTCCTGGAAACTACCTAACCAAGTTTATCCAATTTTCTCCGCAGCAATGCAGAAATGAACCAAACTGTTATCTGCTTCAAGACACATCAACTTTATGAGGGCAGTAGTTTTCATGAACAAATGAAAGTTGATGTCCTAGTAGTAAAGTTGCTCAATCTGGAAGCTGCTACCAAATTCTATGTCTACTTTTTCATGTAGGCTAACCAAGTATCTCTGGAGATTCTGTCACAGTTGTCTCAAAAGTGCTTTTTGAAAAGGCAGCCAGAATGTTTGAGAATAATGAAATGTTTCTTTTCTCATCCAAGAAACTTCATCAGTTGTGATGGGGGGAGATGGAATGATAGGTACTGATAGATGAGATTAGATGGTGGGGAGATATAAGAATAGGTTTTGACTGGATGTTAGACATGGATTGAGTGGAAGGATGGTATTTCTTTGCAGTCATCTTGTCTTGTCAGCTTCTGAGGCATTCTTTGCCCTCAGAGTGCAATTGCTTGTGGAGGAGGAGCCAATGTTGCGACGATACGGACATGCTGTCTCGATGCTCCGATACTTTTGCCGCTGGGTGGTCCAGTCGGATCTAAACCATCCCACAGAGGTGGTGAACAGGAAGAATACGTCTTGCTGATCTCAGGGACATCACAAAGTCCTTGATCAATCCAAGAGAAGTTCTTCAAGCCGGCGACAAAAAATCCAGCCATTAGGCTGATGAAGTCAGGGCGGCTCCCAAACGGAAGGATACGGAAAGAGAAAGTGTTTCCAGATGGTGAGGAATTTTTACCGTTTTAAAAGAGACTGCCTATAAAAAACGTAAATTTAATTTAAATTGGAGAACAGAAGAAATAAGCGGTGGAATTAAATTTGGAATGGTTTTGGACAGTGGGTTATGTTACTTTTTAAATGCTATGTTCATGGATGGAATTTATGCAAGCCTTTTAAAATGAATGGATTAAGTTTTCTTCTATTTTTTTTTCTTTGTAACCCATGGACTAAAATTCTCCTTTTTCATTACTGTGGGTGTTCTTCTAACTCATTCAAGAATCAGACTTTTTTTTAACTTGAAATACAAAAAAGATACAAAAAGAAATAGAGAAAATTGCAACAATAACAGTGCTACTCGGAGGCTGGAGGTTTGTGTATTGGAAATAAAACACTCTTACTTTTCTCACTGATTATCCTGGCTTGGCACTCCAAGGTCTCATTGCTTGTTTATAGAGAGTAATAAGAAGAAAAGCATACAGATTTCCCTTTGAAGTATATCTTTAACCAGAGAAAAGTGAAAATAAAACTTTATTGTGAATCTATGCTTAATCTTGTTAAAACCTTCCAAGCTAGAGCAGCGGTGTTTGTTACCTGGAGTTTGTGGCACAATTTCAACAGCAGAAAGAAACTTTAAGTCTGCAAAAGATATTCTTAGAAATACAGAAATTGTCAAACACATTTGAGAGGATAGAGAAGAAGTTGGAAGACTTAGAGCATCTAACAGTAAAATATGTGAAGAAGTTGGAGATGTTTATCAAGTGGGAAAAGTGGTGGTTAGACTCCTAAAAATAGAAGAGGAAAATGACTATAAAGAAATTAAATTTGCTGATATTTATAGTGATTGGTTTGTCTCTGAAAATGGAAAGAGTGGAATACTGAAAGAGGAATTAAATGGAGGGGAACTGTACCCCAGATTACAAGACACAGAAGAAGAAAAAGCAAAAGAATTTATGTATTTAAAGAGAGAAATTTTATTAGCAACATCATTGATAACACTACCGACAATTAAATATAAGCTGATTAAGGAAACAGAAGAAGGGCATCCAAATTACATGAGAGATTTTATAAGCAAGGAGTTGCTAAGAGGAGTCCATACAAATTTGATTAAGGAGATGATTAGATGACCGACACCACAAATGGCAGAAGATATGAGACTGTTTTGCTACTGGAAAGATACAGGTTGATAAATGGAAGAGTATAATTTAAAACTAGTTAAACTTAGTGAAATTTAGTGACAATAGATATAGTTAAATGAATAATTGATAATGATAATGTATACAGTCTGTAGTGTTAAGTAATAATTGGATATGAATATTGAATGGTACCCACGAAAGGAAGATTAGAAATCCTTTTAGATTATATATAACAGTTAATTAAAAAAAGAGTGCAATTGCTTGTGTAATTTTCTTGGCACTGCTACAAGAGCTGCATTGCACTGGAGATAAGTGGTGTCTTATCTCTCCTCTTCTTCTGTTGAGAGAGGACTGCTCAATGTTAACATAAATGGCCTCTTTTACACTTCTTTCAAACCAGAGGTCCTCTCTGCCCGGAAGGTGGACTTTGCTGTCTTCAAGAGTGACCTTTGTCTTTAAAATGTAGATGAACCGCTGAATCTTGCCCTTACGGGTTTGATCTCTTCTGTTGTGCTGTGCATTTGTGAAGTGGTTGTTTTGTTTTACCAATGCATAGATCTGCATGCCTCACTGCATTGTATACCATTTTGCACATTGCCCAGTTTGTGTCTGGGTATTTTATCCTTGGGGTGGACAACCTTCTGCCTTAGTGTATTCTTGGACTTAAAAGTGTACATGTATGTAGTGTTGGTTGAAAGTTCTCCTGAGCTTTTCAGATATCCCTGCAATGTATGGAATGACAAAGTTGCTACATCTGTTGTTCTTTGTATGTAATGGAGGAGCTTCTGCCAAATCTTTTTCTGGATTTGAGCAAAATCAATCGGAAAACCAGATCCCTTAACCGTGTTCCTAACTTAACAACTGCACTGATTCATTTTACAACTGTGGCAAGAACAGTTGTAAAATGGGGTAAATTCACTTAACAATTGTCTCATTTAGCAACAGAAATTTTGGGCTCAATTGTGGTCCTAAGTCGAGGACTAACTGTACTTAAGAAGGCAAAGTTGGCCAGGTGCAACCATCAGCTGTGAAAGCTCTAAATGGCTATGGCAGCAACAGTGAACTACAGGAAGTTCATTTAGCGACTGTTTAAAGTTACAATGGTACTGAAAAAAGCGACTTGTGACTGCTTTTCAGTTTGCAGCATCCCCATGATCACGTGATCAAAATTCAGACACCTGGCAACTGATTCATATTTATGACCTTTGCTGTGTCCCAAGCTCATGTGACCCCCTTTTTGCAACCTTGGTAAAATCAAAAGGGAAGCCAGATTCACTTAAAAAAACAGGTTACTCTCTTAATAAGTGCAATGATTCACTTAACAACTGAGGCACAAAAACTCATAAAATGGGGCAAAACTCACATAACAAATGTCAATGTTTGGGCTGAATTGTGGTCGTAAATCAAGGACTGCCTGAATGGGGCAAAAATCCCTTAACAGCAGAAATGTTTGGGCTGAATTGTGGCCGTGAGTCAAGGACCACCTGCATCAGTGGTGGGATTCAATTTTTTTTACTACTGGTTCTGTGGGTGTGGTCCCGATCAGCTGGTATTCCGGAGGGAGAGAATAGCAATAGCAATAGCAGTTAGACTTATATACCGCTTCATAGGGCTTTCAGCCCTCTCTAAGCGGTTTACAGAGTCAGCATATCGCCCCCACAGTCTGGGTCCTCATTTCACCCACCTCGGAAGGATGGAAGGCTGAGTCAACCTTGAGCCGGTGAGATTTGAACAGCCGAACTGCAGATAACAGTCAGCTGAAGTGGCCTGCAGCACTCAGGTGGTATTTTGTGTGTGAAAAGTTCTTTTAATTATTTTCATACAAGTAATCACAAGTATACCATTACATCTTAACTAGCACTATTTTGTATTATCCAATATTATATCAATTCCTCTTACCATCGACCCACAGCAATTATCATTTGCTCTTCTGCTTTCCATACACCATATTATATATTATATAAATGGATATTATTCAACGTCCTCTCCCTCTCTCCTCCTCCCTACCTTTCTTCCCTCTATCATCCCTCTCTTCTCAACTTCCCATTCCTCTCTCCTTCTCTTCTTTCTTTTCCACTCCTCCTCTTTCCTACTTTCCCTCCCTTCTGCTTCCCTCTCTCCTAACCTCACTTTCCCTCTTTTCCTATCCTCCTTTTCCTATTCTCTCCTCCTCCCTACCTCCTTTCTTCCCTCTACCATCCCTCTCTTCTCAACTTCCCATTCCTCTCTCCTTCTCTTCTTTCTTTTCCATTCCTTCTCTCTTTCCTACTCTTTCCCTCCCTTCTGCTTCCCTCTCTCCTAACCCCTTTCCCTCCTTTTCCTATTCAACCTCCTCTCCCTCTCTCCTCCTCCCTACCTCCTTTCTTCCCTCTACCATCCCTCTCTTCTCAACTTCCCATTCCTCTCTCCTTCTCTTCTTTCTTTTCCACTTCTCCTCTTTCCTACTCTTTTCCTCCCTTCTGCTTCCCTCTCTCCTAACCCCATTTCCCCTCTTTTCCTATCCTTTTTCCTATTCTCTCCTCCACCCTACCTTTCTTCCCTCTACCATCCCTCTCTTCTCAACTTCCCATTCTTCTCTCCTTCTCTTCTTTTCCACTCCTCCTCTCTTTCCTACTCTTTTCCTCCCTTCTGCTTCCCTCTCTCCTAACCCCACTTTCCCTCTTTTCCTCTCCTCCTTTTCCTATTCTCTCCTCCTCCCTACATCCTTTCTTCCCTCTACCATCCCTCTCTTCTCAACTTCCCATTCCTCTCTCCTTCTTTTCCACTCCTTCTCTTTCCTACTCTTTCCCTCCCTTCTGCTTCCCTCTCTCCTAACCCCACTTTCCCTCTTTTCCTATTCAACCTCCTCTCCCTCTCTCCTCCTCCCTACCTCCTTTCTTCCCTCTACCATCCCTCTCTTCTCAACTTCCCATTCCTCTCTCCTTCTCTTTCTTTTCCATTCCTTCTCTCTTTCCTACTCTTTCCCTCCCTTCTGCTTCCCTCTCTCCTAACCCCACTTTCCCTCTTTTCCTATCCTCCTTTTCCTATTCTCTCCTCCTCCCTACCTCCTTTCTTCCCTCTACCATCCCTCTCTTCTCAACTTCCCATTCCTCTCTCCTTCTCTTTCTTTCTTTTCCATTCCTTCTCTCTTTCTCTACTCTTTCCCTCCCTTCTGCTTCCCTCTCTCCTAACCCCACTTTCCCTCTTTTCCTATCCTCCTTTTCCTATTCTCTCCTCCTCCCTACCTCCTTTCTTCCCTCTACCATCCTTCTCTCCTCAACTTCCCATTCCTCTCTCCTTCTCTTCTTTCTTTTCCACTCCTTCTCTCTTTCCTACTCTTTCCTCCCTTCTGCTTCCCTCTCTCCTAACCCCTTTCCCTCCTTTTCCTATTCAACCTCCTCTCCCTCTCTCCTCCTCCCTACCTCCTTTCTTCCCTCTACCATCCCTCTCTTCTCAACTTCCCATTCCTCTCTCCTTCTCTTTCTTTTCCATTCCTTCTCTCTTTCCTACTCTTTCCCTCCCTTCTGCTTCCCTCTCTCCTAACCCCACTTTCCCTCTTTTCCTATCCTCCTTTTCCTATTCTCTCCTCCTCCCTACCTCCTTTCTTCCCTCTACCATCCCTCTCTTCTCAACTTCCCATTCCTCTCTCCTTCTCTTCTTTCTTTTTCCACTCCTTCTCTTTCCTCTTTTCCTCCCTTCTGCTTCCCTCTCTCCTAACCCCACTTTCCCTCTTTTCCTATTCAACCTCCTCTCCCTCTCTCCTCCTCCCTACCTCCTTTCTTCCCTCTACCATCCCTCTCTTCTCAACTTCCCATTCCTCTCTCCTTCTCTTTCTTTTCCATTCCTTCTCTCTTTCCTACTCTTTCCCTCCCTTCTGCTTCCCTCTCTCCTAACCCCACTTTCCCTCTTTTCCTATCCTCCTTTTCCTATTCTCTCCTCCTCCCTACCTCCTTTCTTCCCTCTACCATCCCTCTCTTCTCAACTTCCCATTCCTCTCTCCTTCTCTTCTTTCTTTTCCATTCCTTCTCTCTTTCCTACTCTTTTCCTCCCTTCTGCTTCCCTCTCTCCTAACCCCACTTTCCCTCTTTTCCTATTCAACCTCCTCTCCCTCTCTCCTCCTCCCTACCTCCTTTCTTCCCTCTACCATCCCTCTCTTCTCAACTTCCCATTCCTTTCTTTCTCTTCTTTCTTTTCCACTCCTTCTCTCTTTCCCTCCCTTCTGCTTCCCTCTCTCCTAACCCCCCTTTCCCTCCTTTTCCTATTCAACCTCCTCTCCTCCTCCCTACCTCCTTTTTTCCTTCTACCATCCCTCTCTTCTCAACTTCCCATTCCTCTCTCCTTCACTTCTTTCTTTTCCACTCCTTCTCTCTTTCCTCCCTTCTGCTTCCCTTCTCTCCTAACCCCTTTCCCTTCCTTTTCCTATCAGGGGTGGTATTTACCCCTGAACTACTCAAAAGTTTCCGCCACCTATTCTCCAGAATACCACCTCTGACCTGCATTCAGCTACTCCCATCTTTGGCTTCTTAGCGGGGTTTCCTTCCAATTTGGAAAGAAAACAAAACAGTGGAGAAGATTAAAAGCAGGAGAATCTGCCAATCTGGAGCGGCTATGCCTGGCAGCCTCCAAAGCAACCCGCATCCCCCTCAGGACAGGCAAGTTCAAGGCCAGCGAAGGAGCCACCTAAATTGCAACCAGCGAAGGGTGAGGTGAGGGGAAAGCAGGGGAAGCTTCTAGAAAAAAAAAGCAAGAGAGGTAAAGAGAGGAAAGGTCGAAAGAAAGAGGACCATTGCGCAAAGTCAAACTCTTTTTTTTGCGTTTTTGCCCTCTTTTCCTCTCACCCCGGGTTCGACTCTCCAGCAACCCTCGCGGATGTGGCGTTTCACCCCCGAAGTGGTCAAGCGCAGCCTTTAATTCTGCTTTAACCGCGGCTGGTTGGATCCTCTCTCACACACGAACAAAAAGAGAGGGGGGAAAAAAGGTGTGGTGGGCGAGAGCCTGTCTTTAACCGCCGTTAACCGTTTTTAACCACCCTGAGGTGACGCGTTTTTAATCACCTCACAAAAAAAAAAATTTTCCCCCCTCAAAGCAGTGTTTCCCAACCTTGGCACCTTGAAAGACGTCTGGACTTCAACTCCCAGAATTCTGGGAGTTGGAAGTTCAGACATTTTCAAGTTTGCTAAAGTTGAGGGAATCGCTGCCTCAAAAGCTTGGCCGCCTTGCCGCCACCGGGGCGTCCGGCGAAGA